>NC_039488.1:734667-863271 GCF_003590095.1 Trichoplusia ni | reverse complement strand
CTTGTAGGTAGGCGAATAAAAGTCGGGAGTTAGTTTAATTGTTTCATGATAATCATATGGAAAATAGTTTTCTTTCTTTTGTTGTTTTTTTTGTGTTTTTACTAATTTTTTCTTCTTCTACAAGTGGTGCGTCTCAAACTAGTGATGGTCACAGTCCTCCTTATCGTTAGCTCGTAGACTAACTTTAGACTTTTTAAAGTTTTGTATAGGTACTTCTTGATTAGCGAAGTTTATTCCTTATATGAATTTATATGTATACCTGAAATATTTCTGCCCTATTTTGAATCTTTACCGATGTATGGACCAAGAACACAAAAAAAAACAACCCAGTTTTTGCGATAAGTACTTTGAAGCAAAAAATCAAATTCTTCAATTTTAAATTGACAACACTGTTTAACTAAGCGTTCAAATGCTGATACTAAAAAACACAAGTTATAAACAAACTAAAAACAAAAAGCTTTCACGCTATTGGTTATTTCAATACCAACGGCAACAATTAGAGTATTGCATCTTTACGACCCTATTATTGAAGGTGTTAAAACGTATCTCAAACCTTTTATGGCGGCAAAGAGGTTATATTTGTGCATCTGAGGGCCTTATACCACGTCTTAAAGAAATATTATAAAATTGTGGAAGCGCGATAGCACTAGACGGCGAATAGTGTTGTCTCTTTTCTACAGTTGCGATAATAATACTAAAAGATGTGGTGGTAGGTCGCTATGGACCAAACCGCGTCCGAACTGTGAAACAGAGCTGAAATTTTGACCCAAAGACCACGCTATTTTAGACTGTATAGTGTATTCATAAATATAACTTGCTTTCTTTACCCTATTAGCATATTTAATGTTTATTAATTAACGTTTTTAGTACGTTTATAACTGACAAATTAGTCATTTTGATTTTATTATTAGACTACCTATATTTGAAAGCATATATTTGCTTTTTGCCGTAACTAACTTTAAACAAGTATTTTGAACAATCATGAATAAGGTAAACTGTCACTCAAGACTCTTAATTTCAATACTAGTAGTCGACTCTATAATTTAAGTTAGGCAGACAGACGAAAGCAATGAAATTCCTACCTTATTATTAAGATTTCTATAGAACTGACCTATAAAGTGACATTTTCGTTTGTGACATAAAACCCTATAGATCTAATAACAGTCGAATTTATGACCAAACTCATTTACTACAAAATCACAGGCCCACATCGCGAGATCAAATCAAATATCTTTATTTGCTCAAAATGTTGTGCAAGAGATGACAGCAGTACAATAGTCCCAACAGATCAACTTTTAAGTTAAAAGATTTGATCGCAGTCTGATGCAAACTTGCCTGGATAAAAACAATTGACGAAACAGTCTGAGACGACTGATGAAACAATAATATTGTGTACGATATAACTGGATTTTAACAATGAATAACTGGTTTTGAAAGATTTAGGCATTTATTTGGTCATTATTGGACGTTTGTAACGGTATTTTATGTAAGCATACCACAACATCTTTAAGTAAAATTTTTGTAGGTGTGGAAACGGGACAGCGCGTTACACAGTGTAGAGCGGCATCTCGTTTCCTCAAATACGCAGTCTTACGTTTAGATATTCGTATCAGGACGTCCGTAAGAGTTACGCCCATACTTTCTTTTACTAAATAACTGTTATTATGATATCATATTTTGACAACTTTAACTTTAATACGTTAATAACTTTTAGGGCCGCTCTTCACTAACCCGTGAATATTGTAGAAACATAATATACAATGTGATTTTATAATTTCAACAATCAATTTTTTGTAAGGAAAGGAATAAGTATATGAAATTCCGTTTTCATCTTACTGATTATAGAAACTCAAATTATATTACAAACAATGTAAACTGTTAAAATATTATTTTAATAAACTGCAATAAATCTCGCGCTGTCATCAAGGTCACTTTATTAATTAATACCTATACATAATTTTAATTAAGCAATTACCTACCGAAAATGTTGTTTTATGTGTTATTTGGCTCGTTGTAGACACTTAATTTAAATTATAAGTACAGTCACAAGTAATCTTGTATTTTCGTATTAGAGCAAAAAGGGCAAAAGAATAATCTTTCGATTCAATGTAGAATCAAGAATATTATGCTGTATATTTCATGACTTAAAAAAACGGTACTCGATGTATTGAATAGAATTTAATAATTGTGTCGCCGGGTTGCACAATCATTCAAGTCACATGCATAAAGACACCTAGACGCAGAACCACCATTCGTCGATCAGACAAATGCACAAATGTGTGTCCTCCGCAGGAATTGAATCTGTTACAAGTCGCTATCCCTACCTCTCTATACCTCTCGTCTATACACGCAGTCAATATTTTATTTATTAAACCTTCAAATACCAAAGTATTACTAAACCACACTTTGTTAAGTTTAAGTTAAAGGTTAAAAGCCTTAAAAGTAAATTCATGTTAAACGGAAATGTGAACTAAAAACATGAAGTTCAAAGTAACTTTTAAATTACATTTACGCATCAAAGAGTTTAACAAGACGTCCTATTTTCTTGAATACATTAACATCAAGGTTACAAAAGTACTAAAAAATCTTTATATAATGTTTATTATAAGCTTTAAGTATAGTAATATCTATTTTCTTTTGTACTCTTAGGCCAAACAAATAAACTACCTACAAATATACAATGAAATTTAAAAGTAAAAAAACGCTTCCAAAAAGTTTAATGATGTCAAACAAATGTTAAGCGATTGATAAAGCAATTGTATGTAATAAGAACATGGTTCATACTTTTATAACAAACCTTTTTAAAGTACTAATTTAATAATTGTGTTTTTATTTGAACAAAGCTTTGTATCTGAAGCTGTTTTTTTTATAAATTAATGATTCCCGCACTAAAGAATGTACTCTTGTGTCGCTTCACAAACATACAAATCACGTGCACAAAGACACCCAGACTTCGAAAAAGCATTTGTGGATCACATAAATGCTTGTCCTACGCGAGGACTGAACCCGCGACGCGACACGCGCAATCGGTTTAGCGTAGTGACCTCATCCACTCGGCTATCCGCGCAGTCAAGTTACCTTTTAACGTAAGATGGTTGCTGAAAACGAACAGTAAAAAATATGCCTCTACATTATTGTATTGCGCCATCTCCCTTCCACATCTAAAATACTGTTTTAACAGTTGGTGATATCCGTATCAATGTTTGTCAGATGTTTTCCTACCTTATTTAGACGGAAAGTTTTTTAGTGAAATGTATGGACTACTTGAGCAACCAGTACATGCCTCAGACACCACCAGTTTCTCACATCAGTCAAATTGTTTCTGCAGATCAATACGTGTACTTAGGAGAGTAACTCTAGAATGCTTGCATAGCTTGAAGCAACCAATAGTATAGTTCTAATTACTAGATTTGTGACTAGGCGTCTTATTTTACTTACAAAACAAAAGAAAGCCGACCAACTAGAACAAATTCAGCAAAAACGTACAAGTAAAAAAATTTTACTTGAAGCCAGGTGACGTCACAAAACACCTGACACAAAAGTCCGTTGACATCAAATCACAATAATTTGAAGCAGAAAGCACAACAGCTAAGGCATTAGAAAAAGTCCAAGAATAAGGAATGTCGGACACCTAAAAAGGTTGGAGTCACGACTATCCACCGCCGCCATATTTTAAAAGACCGTTACCAATTGGGAGGACATGCCTTAATAGACGACTGACTCATTGTCTATTTATAAATGTTTAGAGATTTGGTATTTTTGTGGTTTGAACGAGGTGTGTGAAGCAAAATGGTCAGGGTTCGTTGTTGGGTAAAGATTGAATTGCAATTATAAAAGTGTTTTATCAATTTTTTATTGGTGTAATTTAAAGTGATTTTATATTGTTTAGTTTAATTGCTTTAAATATTTAAAGTTTTATAAGGATAACTTCAGCCCATATATGATAATTGCGTAAAGAAGGCTCTCTTTTGACATTTGTCACTTGTTGTGTTAAAACGAAACTCTATGACTAAGGGTCCGCTATCTGTCCGTCTATCTGCCTGTCTGTGACCAAACTGTACCTCATAAACTATAATACTTGAAACGTTGGTTTAGATTAGGTTAGGCAAATGAACTACCTATTTGGTAGTTAGCATTGCCACTTAAATTATATGTTTCATAACAGATGTTTATATATAACGTATACATATTGGCAAATCCCTACTTCCCTACTAATATTATAAATGCGAAAGTAACTCTGTCTCTCTCTCTGTCTGTCCGTCTGTCTGTTACGCTTTCACGTCTAAACCACTGAACTGATTTTAATGAAATTTGGTACAGAGATAGAGTTGACCTTGAGAAAGAACATAGGATAGTTTTTGTCCCGGACTTTTGAAGAGTTCTCTTGGAAACGCGATCTAACCGACATCGACGCGGGCGAAAAGCTGGTAAGACATAAATTTGGCAGTAATTAATAAGTTTCCTTGGCACGTCACATAAATGAGCAAAACCGGTCACTATAGTTTTATATCCGTAAAGGCTGTGGGATATTAAACGTTAATTCCAAACGTTAACGGTGTTTATATAAACCGTGAAACAAAATTAACGTGCAAATAATTTTGTTAAAACTACGCCATAATGTTTGATTACTTTTGTAGCTTGTTTTATGATAGTTTTATCCTAAATTCGCCATAAATCTTGTTTATAAGATCTCACAAACCATTACAAATTGCTACATTTATAGGTCGACTAATTAAGCTCATTCCGAGTTACCGTAATTAAATTATTCGCCAATCAATTTATTAGATCGTTACTAATAAACTTTATAAACTTACGCTTGAACTTTATTCATTTTTTTAGACAAACATTACTTATTCATGAGATTTTTAGATGTATGGCTTACCGTCACATGTTAAAGTAATATTATTAGCAGTTGTGGGAGCGGGACAGCGCATTACATAGCGTAGAGTGGCATCTCTATTCCACATCAGCAATAATACCGCTTCAGGACGCGGTGGAAGGCCCTTGTTAATCTCGCCTTAGTCTCGCTTTGTGAATTCTTATTAGTATATGTTTATAAACTATATTTTATCGCCTCAGAAATCACTTTAAGTTTGCAGAAGCACTCCAATTGTTTTTTTTTTTTTAATAACGATTAAGTAAAGTAAGTTCCTTGAATTAGTTTTGTTTTCATTTCTTTCAAATTTAGATCGAGTAAATAGACTTGGGTAGGTTATTTTTAACTTCATTTTACTATTATCCTTATAAGTTACTGATGTATTTATCTAAGGTTTCATTTATAATACGTCGAATGACGTCACAGAGTAGCTCAGTAAAAAAACTATTTGGCTAGAGGGAGCCCCTTTAGAAACCCAGTATAATCTTCCTGATCAGACAATGTGCTCAAAATATCCGCTCACCTGCACTTTAAGTGGACACTTCACCAATTACCACTTACACGTACACTGTGGTAAGTGGCCGTATATAAGAACCATGTATTGGCAAGTGACGGCAATATCCTTATTAAACTTCTAAAACGTCTCGTCAAAAAATTGTAAATGTCATGTCGTTTGACAACGACGCACAAGAAATACTTGTCAATCAAGTGCAACTTTAAACTAATAATTCACGGATTTATACAAGGCAATAATTTCATGAATTTGTCCAAGAAATACTAGACACGGGAAATTTAGGTAGTTCAAAGAAATATAAGAGGACAATATACAGGAAATAGAGGCATTTTCTCGGTGGATAAAAACACAGTTTAGGTAAAGAATTGACCGTTTTCCGAGACAATAAAAATATTGATGATGATGAAGTTTGTAAAGAATTTATAATATGCAACCCTTTTTTTCTATTTACCCCTTGAAACTCTGATCAAGAAATTTTACGGATAGATACCTATACACACATAAACTACATATAAAAAATCGGCTTTGTACTTACATTCAAACTACGACTGGTTGTCTAGTCCCGTTATAACTAATTGATGAATGCTAACTACATGACATAGGAATCCGTTTCTTACAGTCTAATTAATAAATGTATTTATGTATGTATGTATGTATGTCTGAAATGATGGATATTTCAATCATACAGCATAGTCAGCATACAGTTTCTTGTGCGAAGTTTTTGTAACGGTTGAGTAGAGCATAGTTAACTAAACATTGTATTAAGAGTTTTAAACTGTTTTGTAATTGTTGTAAAATATGTGGCCTATTATTAAAAATATATACTAGTGTTTTGCCAGAGTATTAAGAACCAAACCATAAACTAAGTACAGAGACCCACAAAAGGTACTGAAAACTTATTTGAATAATATATTAGATTCAATAATGAACAGAGTTCGCATCAGAATTGTGTGGCGGCGAAGTGGCTCAAAAGTATGTGAACTAAAATACCAGCCTGCCTCGTACAACCGAAAAAGCACTTCTCTCTAATCATTAGTATTAAATTTATTGCGTTTATATACGTTTATTACTGACTGTACTTCAATTCCTTCGCGAATATTACTAAGAACTTGTGAGTATTGTTCGTTCATTTTCCTTGAGATGAGGTCTTTGCGGTACAATGCCACAGTTAAAGTTTATAGCCCAATCAAATTAGAGGCAATAGATTATTTCCTGGGTAAATCAAGTTCATGTCTCTATACCTAATGATAGTCAAAAATGTACGTAATATAAGAAGTTTTTTGGAAATTTTGTCACTTATACTTGTGTATTTTATACCATAATGTGATATTACAGACAATTGTTTGGTATTAAAGTTTAAAACACCCGTAGGACTCTGATGAACTGAACTTTAGTTTAAAAATACTGTGTCGTTTTCTCTGGATGTTTTCTTTCATCGTTTTAGCAAGGAGTGATTAACGAGTCAAGGCAAATGTTGCAAAATGACATCGCACAACTTTGACTTGGCAATCCAAAGGTTTTAGGGATAAATTATGGGTTTTGAAAAATACTGATATTAAATTGCAATTTAAAACGAATATTATTATTGAGGCTAGAGGTAAGAAAAACTAATATCATCCCATAAAAAGATTAAAAAATATCTTAATTGAAACTCTCTGTATAATGTATCTGTATATATGACGGGCCTGTTGGTCTAGTGGTTAGTGACCCTGACTGCTATACCGGAGATCGTGGGTTCGATTCCCGCCCAGTACAAATGTTGTGTGATGAGCATGATCATTTGTTCTGGTGTCTGGGTGTAATTTATCTATAATATGTATGTATTTAGAAATATATATGTAAGTTTATCAGTTGTCTGGTTACCATAACACAAGCTCTGCTTAGCTTGGAATCAGATAACCGTGTGTGAGTTGTCCCAGAATATATTATATTATATTATTATATTATTATAATGTACTAATCCTAATTAGTCTCTACTATAGGTACGTCTACTATAGAGACAGGAGATTGATGGTATAATATTAATTTACGAAAGTATTAGAATACCGTTGTAGATACAATATTCTGATAATTCCTTGAGTAATTAGGTAGGGGATTAGTATCAGATGGACATTCGACGTATTTAGTACAGTTCAATGACTCATCATACCAGGCAAGTGCGAGTTCTCTACATACTGAGTGTTCTGTACAAATATTTTTAGAAAAACGAATTTCAGTCATCAGATTTATGACCGTACCAACTTCCGGTTCCAGGTGATTTCTTGGTGACGGACTGATTGACGGATAGACAGCATAGCCTAGATTAGATAAAGGTTTTCGGTTTTTCCCTTTGGGTACGGGTCTCTATAAAAATAGAATTTTGAGTATTATCAATCAATTGAACAAAGTTTTAATTAATACTTATGCGACGGACCAAGCCGAATGCAATGGAAAAGATACTTCAAGAAAACACCTCTAATTCGTGGCCTTTTCTTTCTTAAAAAACACACACAAACGATACATTAAAACCACGAATTTTCATGATTCAGGGGTCTGATTATACACATATAATCTCCATATATAATACGTTAGGGAGCAATTCTTAAAGCAACAAATTACCATAAATTCCTACAAAATTGCATCTATAATAACAATATAGGTTCATGTGTGGTCCTTTGTTTAGGTAGTCCAATGGGGCCTGTTTACTGGCTGTAACCGGTTATGACCGGTTATGACGTCACAGAACTGACCTTAGGTCATGTAGAGAATGGGTCGGAGGAGCCTTTGTGATTCAGTTTTATGTCTTTAGCATATGTTTAGCGATATAACTGTGAACATTATGATGGTGATGAGTTGGCTAATGGGAATAACGGGATTGTTTTTGCATTTATAATTGGACTAGCTGTTGAACACGACTTTGTCCGCGTGGCTTTGATGTAACGTCCATTTAGGGTTTAATTTTTAATAAATCAATTATCTTGTTGTCGCTCAACAACACTAATTATTTTGCAGTGTTATGTTAAAGCAATAAATGAATTATCTAATATTGAAATAATTCTACAAATTAGACCCAGTAGTTCCCGTGAATATCGCGTTCAAACAAACTAACAAACAAAGTCTTCTAGATGAGAGGTATTTAAGACCACTAAGTCCGAAAATAGAAAATAAGTTTAACATATACTACATGTGTACAGGTCTTTGAGTTAACAACTGTACTTTGAAAACAAAATTGTACAAATTGTACACACTGATTGATAATCATGCCCCATAAATCGATTATTTTTTTGTCTTCGTCACGCTTAGCACAGCTGCAGCCTACGGAAATATGGAAAAAATCTCTACACCGAAAAGCGCCTAGGACTGTGGATGATGATGATGTGCACTACAAACAATGCAACACAAATATCGTAACAAATTTTGACGGCTTATTGAACATATAAGGAAGCAGTATACGTACTCAATTCGGTGTCACAGTCGGTGTACTCGTGATTACAGTCGACGGTGTAAGCGGCTGCGCGGGCGCTCGCCGCGACCACCAGCGCGCACCACAGCGCCACTGCGCGTGCGCACATCTTCGGTCACCGGAGCGCCATCTGTAAATAAACAAATAATTGTTTTTATTGTGACAATCTATAAGATTTCCTTAATGAATTAAAAGATACAGTTAAAAGCATCCAATTTATATTTTGAAAACGCCAAAAGAATCCAAAAACTGTGAAAAAGAGATAACGTTTTTTATGCTAAAAATCTCCATTCAACGCTTTATTTTTTGACCTCGTGTTGACTTTCACACAGGATACACGCCATAAACATTATTGGCAATTTATAGAACACGTATGAAGAATGCTGAAGCAACTTATAATTGTAATAAAATGTTCTTTCCGCTATTGTGGAATGTTTCGTTTTGTAACAATGTCGAGACAATTAGCAATTAGGTAAAACATCTAGAATCATTTGAAACCTACTGATACTAATATTATAAAAGCGAAAATTGTGTTATTCTAAATATATTTAATATTTACTATTAGAGAACGATCAAAACGCTTCTTAGACAGGTTTATAATTCCACACCACAGCACTCTGAAACACCTATGACTATACCTTTAGATCTATCTAACAGAAGGTCGTTCTTTGCGGTCTATAATGATAAGTACATTTAACCCTTTGTGATATGACAAATATATCAAATTCTTCCAGTAAGCAAACAAATTCTCAAAAGCACAAGAAACAAAAGAAAGCGACCGTTACTACTCAATGATGTAACAATACAGATATTCAATTAATTTCAATCGAATTCTTAGCTTTCATTAAATGGAATTAAAATTAATTGCATTATTCAGTTCCATTGTTTTGTGTAATCGGATCTGAAGTTCGGTATTTTATTTGCGGTTCTGTTTACCGTTGTTTAGAACAATCGGCACCTGTATTGAATGTTAACCAACTGTGGTTGTTTTGCGGCTTAAATTAGGTGAAAGATATATTTGTTCTTGTACTCATTCTTTAAAAAAATTGATCGTAGATTAAGTACCCTTTATATTAAATATAAGCCCCTTTAGACCCTCGAGCTTTCGACAGTGGTTGGAGTAGAATGGTAACGTGTGAATGTGTGGGTATGACTGGACATAATGAAGTGACTAATGGAAGCAAAATGAAATTTCCAGACATTTGAGCATTTTTCTAAAACGCTAACAATTTTTGAAATTTCACTTGGCTGGAGAGGCTGATACCCAAAATAAATAACATGGCCAAGTACCTAATTTACAATCAAATGTCTTATAGAGTGATGACATGAACAAATATATCTTTCCCATCAGTTTTATAATCAGTTACTTAACCTAGATTTCTATTTTTGCAAACATTGATACAATCAGGTGAGGACAAACAGACAGCAGAGCTTTGTAATAGGGTACCGTTTTCACCCTTTCGATAAGGAATTATAAAAAATTCTAAATGAAATACTTCGATACTTGATAGTGACAAACAATCAAAAATATTTGTAAGTAACCAAGCTTTATTGTAATGATTATGTTAAGTAAAACAAGATTATTTATCACTTAAAATATCTGACCTTAATACCGAAACGAAAACAAAACAAGATCACATTGAGACATTGCAAATCATTTTGAATGTTAATTTATTCTGCCACCAGCTGATATACTAATCTTCATGATCACAGCATTGTTAAGGTCATTACACACAGGTGCACTGCGACAGCTTTTAGTTTATTGTTCCTTCATCTGGTTATTAAGGTATATATATATATGCAGAGGGTAGGGACTGTACGAAATCTATTCAAAAGTAGGTCTATGAAAGTGTCATCGGTTACGGTCTATGTCTATTAGCATCGTTTTTTGTTAAAGTACAATTTTAAAATAATAAGACAGGTCCGCAATGTAAATTCAAAAAAAAAAAAAATGATCCGCTACTCACTATCGATTCAACTCAATTATTTGATGTAGATAAGGAAAAAGATGTCTTTGGTTTCTATGCTACAACAAAATATAAGTATTTGTATGTTACTAGTTAACGTTCCCGCATCTTTATTTTACTATCTCGTAGCTTCTTTCAGACCCACAATCGCTTTGTACAATTTACGTGTAGGCAGGTCAATGTGTACGGACCTTAAGATTTATTTATATTATTTTATTATGTCACGACAGTAGTGATTCACTTACACCCACTTGGTGAACCTATTGTTCACGCAATGGTTTCAATTATTGTATTAAAATTAGTTTTCACTTTCGTACGAGGTTGCAAAAGTAATTAGGACGCTGACTCTTGTAGACGAAAATCGAAAGGAAAAATAACTGTGAAAACTCGAATACACATACTTATTATTTTCGCACGGTCGATGTGCTGGTCTCAGATTTTTAAACCACCCGCCATTTTATTAAGCTCGTTAATTCAAAAAGATTTAATTTCGTGCTAGGATTCGAAACTACGATCTTGGACTTGGCAATCCAACTGTCATACCACAAGGTTATTACAGATATTTAGTTAGATAGTATTATATACGCAGACGTTAATTTAAATAAATAAAATAATAGATTTTTTATCAATTAAGGGTATCACGTAGTTTCTTTTTCAAAAGACATAATATATTGAAAAATTTAAACCAAAATCACTTATCCACGCGACTTTGAATCGCTGGCATAATTATTAACTAAGTTGTGTTTTATAAGTAGTAGTAAACAGTTTTGTAGTAGTTTCGCGTTTCTCACAGATATTAAGGTCGCTTTCTTGAACAGCTGTGAACAAGTGCAAGAGATGCCTCTCAAAATAACGGGGCTTTATATTCAAGTAGAGAATGTACTTATAAAGCGAATAAATTGTGGTGGAAATGTTAATAAAGAATCAAGTTAGCATTCACTGTAGCTGTTTGTGTTTTGATGACTGTTATTGCAAAAAGTGACGTCATACGTCGACATCCCTTTTATTTATATTTTTTTATTTAAATTTATTTATAAAAGGTAGAAAAAATACGTGTCCAATAATTTTTGAAAATCTCTCTAACGAACTGAACAGATTTAGATGTTTTTATTTAAAACTGATAAGTACCCGGATAAGTTACATGAGAATTTCCTTGACCTTAATTATGAAAAAAGATTTAATCGGAATGACAATTCACAAGCTCAGACGTTTGTTAATAAAACAATCCATTACGCCGACTTGTTATCTCAAAATAAATTTGAATATTTCTAATTCTTAAAAGTTAACCTTTAAAAGATAAAATCACCTACTAAAAGCACGTAAAAAATCTTAAGCTCGTCTATTGTGAGAAGCGAACAAAAGACAACAATTTGTTTTTGTAAAACAGCAAAAGTTTACAAAAAAAGATAAAAAATGTCTTCATCTTTGTACCGTTCCGCGCACATTAGTTTCCGTCGCATTGAAACAAGTGAGCCCCTGTACTATGAAACTCTTAGACTAAAACAAAAGATAAAGAGAGAAAGAGACGCTACATGTGAAATGTAGAGCGATATCTCGCTTCCACGTTTTTCTTTGAGTTCTCATAGTAGAGGCATCGGGCATAAATATCTTATTAAGGTAAAAGAAAGTCGGTAAAGTCATTGACTTTGTGGAATGAAGGATTGCAGGTAAGTCCGCGGGTTTTTGTTAAAGTCATCATCTTGCTCTCGTCGAGTGGTATGAGGCCGGCAAGTGTGAAATTTTGAACTCATTTCTTATGTCGAATCTGGAGATAATTTTGCATGGAGTATTTTTTTTATGGTTTGATAAAGAATTTATGCCTAGAGTATTGTCCAAATTCTTTGAAAATGCCGCTGTTTTTACTGCTCTACTTTTAATTATATTTATGTAATAATATAAGTATTAACCGCTATTTCCCACGCGGGAATTGAATCGCAGCATGAACTAAACTAAACTACTTGGTCATTCCTAGTTATTTTAATCACAAAATAATTATTTCATAACCGCTTGGCAAATAATAGAGGTCATTAACACAGTTCGGAGATATTTAATTAATAAAGTTAGTTAGGTCAACAGTTAATGTTCATGATAAACTTGTTCGAAGATTAGTGTTGCCAATGTCAGTGATAAGCGATAAATGATGACGCACTAACAAATCGATTGAATTGAAATATCTTAAGGCGCTTTAAAATAGTAATGGTACAAAATCGGCTTAACTCGTTTAGGAGTCTGTGACATCGTTACAGACACAAGCGCGGATCCACTATTGTGGGCACGATGGGCATGCCCACAACCCTCATCAAATTTTAACGTCACACTTCCACAGTCAGTAGTAATTTATTTTATTATCATCTCCTTTGTAAGAATGCACTATATCGATCACAAGCGAGTTAAAACTCTGACTCGTATTTGACCAATATTCGGGAGGCTGTGACCACAACCTTTTTTGAGGGCTGGATCCGCGCCTGTACAGACAGACACCTATAGCGGTGAATTCATATGGTGGCATTATTAATTGGTTACTTTAGCAATAAGAGAAAATATAGCTCTTACGGGACACAGTCGAGCGTCTTTTGTTATCTAATCCTATCATCATCTGCCTTGAATAACCCACTGCTGGGCATATACTTAGTATATGTTATTCTACTCTCTCTCTCTCTCTAATCCTCTCTCTCAACCTTTCTCTGCTGTATTAAAATATCGCCTGCTTTTCCATTCTCGGTATAAAACGATTTTGCCATATTTTATATAACTAAGAAGGAAAATGATCAATGTTGAGAGCGAATTTACTATTGAATTAACAACGTTATAATGCATTTAGTCACAGCCGTAGTACGAGGTGTATGAATTAACCCTTAGCTCTGTGTAACGTTATGTTAACACGATTACATGGCTAGTTAATCAATTGTTTTAACCTGGAGTTACGAAAGCTGGTGAAGTCACTGTTTTCATTACTAACACTAAACTCGTTACCTCATGATCAAAAAGGTTACGAAATTAACCTTTAGGTTCAATTTCAGATTTGTAATTTTTTGTCTGGCAGATTGTGGGTTATTGTTCTTAAAGCATGTCTATCTGACAATAGAAAGGATGTTTTAGTCTTCGACTACATTTTCAATAAATATAATTGTAATGCATTGACGTATCCTTATTTACAGATGAAAATAAATTGTGTGTTTGGTTGTTCAATATATTTTTGAATAAACAAAAGATCAAGCAAAATGCTTTTTTGTATTTAATTAGCGAAATTAGATCATCTACTGCTTAATATCAAGTAGCTGTTGCCCGCGAGCCTGCTCGCTATAAGAAAATTATCCCAAGGGAATAAAACCGAGATTAAAACTAATCCTATGTGTTAATCCTCGTTATGAAAGTATCTGTGTACCAAGTTTCATTTAAATTTCCGTTCTGTGGTTTTTGCGTTAAAGAGGAACAAACACCCATACATTTACGTTTATAATATTCGTAGGAGTTGCTACCAGTTAGACTAAATAAAGATTGAACAAAAAGATTTGCCACATTGCGATACGTACTCGTACACATTGGTATTGCATCCACAATCAACACAGCACCGTGGGTAGATCGGGTGATGGTGTTTGCATCATCCGGGTCACAGACACCGCGCTGCAATTGCCTCGCACTTTGATTTACTTGGGAATTCACGTATTGCTGATTCCATTAACTTAATACGTACTTGTCATTGCAACGCGTACCAAGATACCACTTGTGAAAAAGAAATGGCGCTTTTCAACGTGTAGCGGCATCCCACTTGCACGAAAGCGACATTGTTGCTTTAAGAGGGAGTGAAACGATCCCTGTTTATTGGTTCTTCAATTAAAATGTATTTAATAAAGTTTCGATACTTCGGCTGTGTTGGAAGTCAGGTGTTTTAAGTACATATCTATTGAACTCTGTGTAAGGTGAGGTAAACGGGGGAGCATTTTGGTCCTATATTGGCTGGCAATTTGGTACACAAAAAGCAGAGTGGGTTTAGTCGGTAAAAGTCTAGCACTTCCTTCCTCCCAACCAAACGCGATGACTCATCTGATGATTTTCCATGCGGAAACAAATATGAGTTAAAAGAAGCATTTATTAGTTGTTTTAAAACACATACAAGTCACACCACTCCTGTTAAAAAGCCAGCTTTAAGAAAATGAAAACATAAAAGGCAACAAAAGGGAACAAATAATTGCTCTTACATTGTTCTCCAAAAGAAACAGACTATCTTCATTGTTACAACAGATCTACATAAAGGCACATTTAGATGAGGTGAAAAATATCACTCGACTTGGCATACATTGCCGGCAATGATACATCAAATTTAACACAATAGCTACGAGACCCCGCAATGTATTGCAATCCGCGCGATATTCTCATCTTGTCTAAATAAGTCTTTACACGCGTGATCTTGCAAACCGGCGCGGGCGCATCGGACCGAGCCGATTTCTTCACATCTTCCCATGGAGCACAGAGTATTGACACACGAAACTGCTATTGTCTCCTTAGACACTTATAAAGTACCGTAAAGTACCATAGACATTAGTTTAGATATATGGTGTCTATTAATAAAACGACTTGAGACCTTTTTCTTACATACTTTTACACATTCCGATATCAGTAGATATAATATGTCATATTGTCAGACAGAAATCAGTAGATTAATTACTAACAGCTTTTGTGTGTTATTAAACAAACAATTAAGTGAGAGACTACATAGATTTAAAAATGTCCGAGAAATGCAGTGTTATTATAATTTAATACGTTAAAGGCATAAAGACCCAGAACAAGCATTCGTGTATAACACAAAATGTTGTCTCACACGGGGATCGAACCCGAAACACGTAACGCACAGTTGGTATGGCGTTGTGACCAATCGTGTATTCTTGCAATCAAATCCTAAGTTTCAATTACATAGCAGTAACCCAAATTCAAGAAAAAAACACAAAAAGCCTACACTAGAATCGTGTGAAAATAACTTAAATACTTCGATAAGTATTTAAACAAATAGTTGTAGAGAGACAAACTTAAGTTATGTTGGTAACATTAGAGTTAAACGCGAATCGCTTCGCAACATGTAATTAAGTGAGAATTCGTTAGCTCACAGTAATCATGTAACTCACTGGCTTTAGGGCGCAGGCACATGAAACTATACTGGGTGGAAAGGAATAAGCAGACATGCAAAGAGTACGTAGTAGATGATACTTTTCTAACAATTCCTTCAAACATTTTTTTTTAATTTTTATCTACTGTTAATTTGATACACTATGTTTATGATGTTGTTAGTAAGAGCGAGGCCTCCTAGCACAGGTAAATACTTACTTAAAAGGAGGCCTCCATGTAAGATTTTATGTTTATGTTAACTTGTGTCAAATAAACAATATAAATATATATTTTTTTAAAACATTTTATTAAAGTGTCTTTTGGAACGGCTTTTCCTACTTCAAATCTTTGGGTCTCATTTTATAAATGCAATGACAGTTCCAGTTAAAAGTAATCATCAATCTTAGATTGGTGATAATTGCCAAATTTTTTGATCGAAAGTTTTCAAGTTAATCATTGATTCTTAGTTAAAGTCAGTAAACGAATGCGAATTACTAATTAACTTTTTAATAGTTTGGTTACTTTTCATGACCTTTGTACTTTGTTTCTGTCTGTGTGATCAGAAATTACAAAAAGAAACACCTAATGACATATCAATAATTTGACACCTGTTGCCACTAGATGGCGCTGTTACAAGTTTTCCCTTTTAAGCATTTTTCTCGTGTATGGTTGAGCAAACAACTCTCTCTTGGGCACGGTCATAAGTATAGGTTGACATTGCGATACCAGAGCCAGTTGACGGATGCAAATAGCTATGTCCACAGCAATCACTCAGGCAATCATTCAGACAACAACCTAGGATTATAATTTTTCTATAATGATTATTATTTATCTTTCTCTAGTGGTTTTACAGCTCTCTTATTTTATAGGCTACGGTAAAATAAGTTGTCGTTTTAGTTTCTCGTTGAAACACGTTTGAAATTTTGAATGAACTTCCAAAA
This sequence comes from Trichoplusia ni, assembly GCF_003590095.1. NCBI lineage: Eukaryota > Metazoa > Arthropoda > Insecta > Lepidoptera > Noctuidae > Trichoplusia > Trichoplusia ni. The sequence continues at coordinate 846,431 of NC_039488.1, read as the reverse complement.
ACCGAGTTGATCGGGTCAGAGTTACCTGGTCGATACATCAAGACCTTAAAGGAGTATAAAGCGAGTTCGTTTTTGACGTTTTTTTTTATATTATCTAGCTGGACTAGCTTCATCCGGATATATGCTATAGTTCCAAAAACATTATCATCTTTTCACTAAATCGGATAAAAGGAGCCTATGTTGTAATACAATAGCTATCTACACATCATATTTCAAAGAAATCGATCCAGCCGTTTGGGTGTGAAGAGGTAACAAACACTTATACACACAAACACACGCTCATACTGTCGCTTTTATAATATTGTTGTGACTATACAAAGTGACTGCGACTTTAATATAGAAGTGAAAACAAAAAAAAAGGTAGGTCCAAAACACACATCAAAGGCCTAAGTTTCTGTAAGACAAAGACCTATAGTTAACACTAGGTACCTGCGTGATCCTGAACCAACCACTAGGTATAGGTACCGGGTAAAGGATTTCAGATACTCTTGACTTATGATCCCCCATTCACCTTTGACACCGCTTAACTGGTTTGTGTTCTCGGTGCAAGGTTCGAACCCGCACATAATCAAGCTTATAAGGTAAGTAATGATGATTTGGCTTAAAGTTTTCGTATTCATGTTAAAGATTTTTATACTTTATATGTTAAAGATTGAACGAGGATTTTGGATAAAAGTTTTTTTTTTATAAAAAGCGATCAAGCTCTTTATTTCTTGATATTGCTTAACCTGATTTTTTTTTGGTATTTTTCGTTGTAGAGGCAAAAATTGTTATTATGTTATGTGTGAAAATCTTAACCGTTTAGCTACCAGAGTTATAAGATGGCAAAATGATCCAATCCTGATGGCACACGAATGGATTTGCAGCGGAACCTTATAAATATCGTTCCAGTTTTATTTTTGAACCCGGAATTCTTAAAATGCCTATCTGGTATTTACAGGACAGGACGATATTGTAACCAATATTATTACACGATTGATCTGGTGTTTCGACAGTCGAAAGATAAGAGGTCGGACATTACAGAAATACCTCGGTCTGAGTCAATACGTTGATGAAAATAAACTTTAAAAGGTTCGTGTGCACATGTTACAAGTAATATGTTATGGCATTAAGTTACGGCGTCCAAGTTACACTGGTCAATACAGCTCCTTCACTAAAAAGAGTCAGCAAAAAAGCTTTAAATATTCCATTACGCGAGATGCTATAAACTTATATAACAAAATAAAATGTGTTCCCAATATGTCTGCATCTTTACAGCCATTGCCTAACATTACACTCCCACGAACGAAAACAATAGTTCTACTACATACGCGGTTTTTTCTCGCCTAATCGGACATTCATTTCGTAACATTTTGTATGCACAGTATTCAAGTAAGAAAAGTGCATTGTTTTCAAATGTTCGAGGTATGGTAGACTAGCGAATTACTAATAGTAGTCGAAATGCATTCATTGCAAGCATTGTCTAGCCACGATTGTTGACAGTTACGTACCTAGGTGTTATGTGCTGTTATAATGATTATCATATCATTGTTTGGTCAGAAGATTTAAATAGGGAATTTTGTTTTATTGATTTACGCACTAGTTTTACGTTGAAATCTTTACTGAAGAAGTGCTAGGGTATTGTGAGTAGTGTGGGTGCATTTTAATTTAACTGTAAAGTTCTTGGTTTCGAATTGTCTACAAGATAGAATTATAACACTTGTTTTCTTTAAGTTGTTTATAACAAAGCCTATGTGACATTTTATCCCTCGAAGAACATGTGTGCAAAGTTTCATGACGACCAGTCAAGTATTTATCACTTGAAAGCGTAACAAACCAACTGACATTCACATATTTAATAATACTAGGGATTTTGTATTCAGAATATGTCCAAATTGTATCCCCAGTAGGCGAACCCATCGATTCATATATACAATATTAAAAACGGCCGTAAATTATATCATATCTATTTAAGTATAAAATTAACCTACCTAACTACCTACCTAACTACCTACCTAACTATAGGTAGTTCCTAAGGATCAAATAAATAAACAAACGTAGACTAACATTTATATACAAGAATGTATAGAATTCTCATTACCCATGTGATTGGTTGCGGTATTAAGCTCGGAGTCCAGCCTTTGATTCACATGTCGTTCCCAACGTTCATATGTATGTTACCGAGAATTTATCACATTTCCTGATAGACATTCTCAGTGGCGAGGTTGAAATACTGGCCCTTATTACATGGTACCTCGTTAATACTGTTATCTAATATAAAAAAGGTAAGGATAGATTTCCCCATTAATTTTCAATTATGGATTTTGAGAGGAAGGGATTTGGGGCACCATGGCTGGTGGTTTCCTGTCGTGATTGTCAAGAATATGCTTGGATTTTTGCACATGTGTAAAGGGTTTAAAAAGCTGGTACAGCTCTAATAGGCTTTGTTGTGCCAGATTTGTTTTTTTTGGGAAATTTAAGTATCCTAAAATTTTAAGGTAAAAATCTAATTTTATTTTCTTCGCCGTCAATACCTCATGACCCATTTTCGTCACTATTTAGTACTACACGCGAGTAAAGAAGCCAATGCTTCGTTTAGGATGACGAACGAGCAAAGCAAAACCTTTTGAAACAGATCTATCCAGTTATCTTACAATTTTTATTCTAAAGTAACACGAAAATCTTTTCCTACATTCCGTCATTTATTTCACTTCTAACACTGTTGAGACAATATTTTAATAATTCGAAATCACTTTCTTTCGGTAGCATGTGACACACGTTTTATAACTACGTAAGAAGCGATGACGTCAGGGAAAGTGTATTACACCTCCGGCAATTTATTGCGACATTATGACACATGAGGTAGGTGGCAACCTCTTTTGGAGGACTGTATAGTACTCCGAAATTGGCAATGGAAGTTTATAAACAATGGAGGAATGGTGAACTTTGTAATTCAGCTGGGATGTGTCGGGTTGTAAGGAGTTTTGATGTATTTTTCAACTTAACTTTAATCTTAATACATTTTTATGACTTAAATCGTTCGTATGTAGATATACAAAATGTATTATTACCTCTACGAATATGATAACCTACCACTTTGATCGTAAATAAAGATGTAAAAAAAGGTTATTTCATTTTATTTTAATAAAAAAAAAATATTTTCAGATAAAAACTATTGAGCCAAACTTGATAAAATTTAATTTAATTGAAATGAGAAAAGATTCAACGAAATCGGTTCATGCAGTCTGAAGCTTTAGAATTTCAAAACAAAAATAAAAAACAATGCACATGAATTTAAAAACCTCGCCTTTTTGAAGTCGCTCAAAAATTAAATCGAAAATCATAAAAAAACACTTACCAAAAAATTCATCACGTTAACAATGTAAACAAACTAGATAATGAGTGAAAATAACTTATAATTCGCGCCAACACGTCTCTCGGTCCATTTTACTTGAACATCGTAGACAAAGAGGCAAAGGCAACTACATAATGCCAGAGCTGTCAAAAACGTCAAGATCCCTTATCGTTGGATGCGAGAGGATAAACGGAGCGCAACCTGTTCTCAGCTATTTGCAAAATCATGTTATCGTGAGTATTTTTACTTTTTATTGTTGTACTCACACTTGTATTGCCTGAAATTATAGATAAAAGTAAATAGAAAACTTAAACAGGTCTTCTAAGTAGTGGAAGTGAGGAAGGGCAGTATTCGGCCTAGAGCGACGTCTCTCATTTTAAGGCAGAATAGTTGACATGCTATAGAAGAGTATGCACGAAGCCACAGAGGAGATCGTTTATAAATAGACTATAATAAATAAATAAATAATAATATGGAATGGCTAGATGAAAGTTATCATTTTGAACAACTTTAACACAAAACCTACTAGTCTCAAACTAAGCAAAGCATACTACGTGAACGTAAATATATACTATAGAAAAATTGCACAAAGACTAAGACCAAATGATCGTGCTTATCACACAAACATTTGTCATAGGTAGGTATTAAAACCATGACCTCTGTAAGCAGTCACTGGCCCACTAAAAATGACTCATCATTAGTGCATTAATGAATGAGGAGGACAGCCGAGAATAGAGAGAACAGAGAAATGTGGTGTTCTGTTGCGTCCACGTCCACGACAACTTTGCAAGAAGAGGACAGATATAAAGACTAATGAAAGAAAATTAATTTACAAAGGGAGATCGAGCCGAAAAAAATGGTAGATAGGGTAGAGACGGGATAGAATAACTCTTTTACTACACGAACCAATGACCCAATATATAATTAAACAATATAAGTATTTAAACTATTATTATTAGAGGAGCTCGTGGCTAAGCTATAACCGCATAAGTGAATCGATCACAGGTTAAGCTATGCTTGACGCGGTTGGTCCGTAGATGGGTGACCATCTTTGTCATAACAAGTTCCTCTGGGTTTCGGAAGGCACGTTAAATTGTGGGCCCTGGCTGTTATTCCTACATCTTTGAAAGTCGTTACAGGTAGTCAGAATTTTGAAAAAAATTCATAACCAGTCTAACCAAGGGGTATCGTGTTGCCCAGGTAACTGGGTTGAGAAGGTCAGATAGGCAGTCGCTATTTGTAAAACACTGATACTTAGCTGAAAACATATACAAATAGTTGGGAAAAGACTAGGCCAATGATGAAGTATTTAAACTATTCTTAAAACGACTCATAAACTCATATATTTATATGAGAACCAAATGAAAGGTTAAACTCCTGTTAACCAAAGTAATTACATGAGAAATCCCGTTTACAATTCAAGAATGAGCTGAATGGCTATCGAAATAAAATTCTGAAAATATTTATTAATGCGTAATTGTTGTGTTTAATGAATGGTCGATTGTACTAATGTTCCCATGTAGCTTGCGCAAGCTGACCTTGCGTTTTAGTCGCTCAAGGGGTCATGTTCACAGCTCGGGAGCTTCTGGCGGGTCATTTTGTGAATACTTGTTTGTTAGGCTTTATGCGTGTGCCGTCTCTATAGAAGTTTGCACATTGGTAAAATTGTAGAGTTGGCAACCGGCTCTACATTTTCGGAAAGCCTTATGCCTGGATGTTTTTGAGAATGCGTGTGTTATAAGGTTGTAAATCGAAATAATATTGAACGTCGATATGCAAACATAATTTGAAAGTCCTTTGGTCCAATTCGTATTGGAATTTAAATATTTCAAATTTCAGCTGATTAAAAACAGAGTCTGAAGCTATTAACATTAAATAATTTAATAATATGATAGAGTTAAAAGTACTTTGAATAATGTGAATAAGGATCTTAGCTATGTATAGCTATTCTATATTTTGTGGCTTAGTTTTGAAAATATTCGGCTTGCAAAAATAATTTATCATAATACGTGTAATTTGCTTAGAAATAACTGATATCTCGCAAATTTTCTGATAACTGTCTATAGTAAGGCTAATGTTCCAATGCTGATAGCTGTCTCAAGTGATTTATGATCTAAAGTTTCTTTTTTACAACCTGGGTCTGTAATTAGGCAACAATTTCGGAGTAAATTGTTGATTTGGAAGTTTTCCTTATAACCAGCAGTCTTTAATATACGAAGTGAAAGTATTTTGTATTTTTCTTGTATGGCATGGAATTTACAGTCATTATGGCAAATAAAAGTTAATTTTAATTACACTCAAATTTAACACCTTTAAATATGAGTAACCCTTTTTGGCTTGATGAAGTGACGGTAGGTGGACTAAATCGGTGTCAGAATGGTGCCCAAGGCAAGGCAAAAGAAGCGTCGGTCGTCCGGGATCAAAATGGGTCGATGATATAGTAAAGGTCTCGGGTCGAGTCTGGATGAGGCCAGCACAGGACCGCAGAAATTGGCACGAGAAAGGGGAGTGGTATGCCCAGCAGTGGGAGGACAAAGGATGTAGATGATGATGAAGAATCATTTTTTTTGTAAACACGAGTCTACATATTCAATTTAAATATATATGTTTAGTTTTTTTGAATAAATATTACTTAATTTCATAAGAAAGGTGATCGATTTATGTTTTGTTTTAGGATAAAATTACTTAAGAATATGATCTGAATTACATAATTATATTATTATATCATTTTAATTTGTTCCCACTTAATTCTTAATCAAATTATAAATAAGAAGAGCACATAACCAGGTCACCTAAACCGTTTTTTAATTGACCTTTGAAGAAGATAGCAGATTAATACGACTTTCAGTGTTATTACCGATTTATTTTCTTGGATAACACAGATTGGACGTAATAATTACCTAGCTTCTGGTATTTCATTAACTTAGTTAATTACTGCGTAGAGCAGCTGTGAGCAAGATTACCGTTTCGGAGAAAACTATAAAACTAGATCGTGGTGGCAACTGTACCACGAGATCTTGCCATCTTGCTTCCACAATAAGAATTGCTTTTGTGGGAACGAAACAGCGCTCTACATTCCGTAGCGGCTACTCGCTTATACAGCGAGAGTCCTGTGTTAAGAGCTCGTATTAAGTCAGTTTGGTTGCGATATTTTTTTGTTATTTCAGCTGTCAGAAAATTATAGATATTTGAAGAATTTGTTCTGTTAGTGATAGCGGTAGTGTGTGCCAAATTATGCAATACTTGTCATGTTGCGCGTCGCTTTACTGATTGTATGTATCTAGAATGTAGAGTCGGTGTTAGCAGTACATTTAGCATTTGGTGATTGCTCAGGTCTAGTACAAATGGAATTTTACCATAAGTATTTTTCGTTGTTTTGAAAAAGCCCTACTTTTTTACCCATTAATCCCTCTGGATTCTGGCTTAGTACAACCACCGAACACCCTTTTATTTTATACAGGGTTTCTAGTGCAAATGAACACAAACACCATGTTACTTGAATTGAGTACAAAGCTACTTTATGAGGTGTATCGCTATTTTTTAGCGCTGCAGCTCTTTAAGTTATAATAAGTTAACTAAAACATATGACTCGTCTTTTGGGTTCTGTTAACATAATTTACTTAAACTATTGTATGAATTATTGTGTATGTATGTATTGTATTATATCTTATTTTAGTATAGAATAAGAGAGTATTTAAAGTATCTAAGCTAACAAACACATTTTAAATATGCGGACGAAAGGCCCAAAAATTTACTAAGATTTTTTTCTTCTTCCCACAGATATGTAGCAAGCATTTTTCCATTTGCCAGCTATTCCAGAGCATAAATAATTATTACAGCATAAAGCCTTCTTGCAGGCACACATAACTAACAGATGTCTCGTAAAATGGTGGTGTTATGTCACACGAGAGCTCATGTGAGAACTAGGCCGAATACGAGGAATTCCTGTGCCTACCCGGCCGTAACAACTCACAGTAAATAGTTGTAATATCCAGAATTGTTATAGAATAAAAACTTATAAACTCCTACATCATTTTATAAAAATATTTTACTGTAGTTATATTTAACCCATGTTCGTAAAACACTTTTTAGTTATATCGACTCTAGCGTTCTCAAAAAGACATTTAAAAGTAATGATATTATCCTACTTGCAGGATAAATGGTTTTATTTAAATCATCGTATTCGGATTATCTTACCGAGAGACACAGTATCCCATTAGTGTAGTATGATTAGGGGCCAAAATTGTAATGACAACCTTAACCATAATGAAGTCGACTAGAAAAATGAAAATCAAGTCAATAAAATCAAATACTCGATATTTTATTTTATTGAATACCATAATTTTACTGAACTAAAACTCATCTTAGTAAGCCAGTTTTAAAGAACCAACATGAGTTAGAAGTTTCATCATACAAGCTCGTAGGTTGAACTATGTCACCCCAATTACCTATTATAGCAGGCCTACGGTGACCGGTTTCAAAAAACTCTTAAACGATTCGAATACCTTAGAAATCGATTACAGAAAACATTTATTTGGGCGTTAACGTGAACTAAAATGATTTGGCGTTTTGAGTTATTAAAAAAGGACGGCTTTTGAGACAAAGAACTTTGGATATAAAAACTGAGGTACCTGGAACTTACGACTGCCTCAAAGCAGTTGCGAGAGCAGGATGGAGCTCTACAAAATGTAGAGCGTTGTCTCGCTTCCACTACCAGAGGTAGACAGTCTAAGTTGTACGTGGGTTGTGGCCTTCCGACCCCTCGGGTCAAATATAAACTCACCTTGACAGGACAGCAGATGCTTGGTTGACCTTCAGAAGTAATCGGGCTTCATATCGGACTGGCACAGTCACATTTAAAGGAATAAATTTAACTTATCTGCTTGAATTAGTTTATTATCCTCATTATAATATTTTTTATGGAAAACGAGTTTTGATTTTTGTGGGGTGTCAGAAATGAGATAACGTTTATTTAAGGCTTAGGCTATAAATTGTTAACGGTTAACTGTCTGCTGTGTGGTCGTTTGTCGTACAAGGTATTACTGAGTATAACATCGTTCTGTTTCTCTATATTGTAGAGATCATTTTTGACCTCAATTACCATTAACTCATTTACCTGATTCTGATATAAGGAGATTTGAAATTAAGGTAACGCTTTTTCAAGCAGTCGGATGTTTTTACCATTTGTCAGTTTCTAATCTACCTGTTTTTGTTCCTAGAAACAAGACTGCTATACCCGCTCTTGCTGACACCTTCATCTAATTCTTGGAATAACCAGTATTCTTCAATAAAGAAAAAAAAAGCTATTCACGCACTAAATATATTTTTTATTGTTGCAAGGGCTTTACGAACATTCAAACTATCCCTAATACTTAAACCATAGAGACGGAAAAGAATTTGTTCTAGACTTAAATGGAAACACAGTAAAACCTTTTTGGTAAGATCGCTATAGGCAAGAAGCCTTTTCTTTTTCGCATTTTGTGTCACTAAATAGTGTCGTAAAGGCTACATTTGGAAACTAAAATGTGATTGCTTGTAATATAAAAGCGATTAGGACTCCGATTAAGATGACCTCAATATCATTGCCCTATAGAGAATACACAGCCTTGAATTTCCTTATCAGTAAAGTTCAAAATTAAGATACGTCTGACAAAATTTTGTGGACTACGAAAGCTAAGGATATTTCACATTGAAGTGCTAAAATATTGCAATCTGTAGTACTACTTATCTAACAGTAACATTTTAATGCAAAAATGCACCTTCATTGACCTTTTTCTATGAACCTTATAGAACAAGACTCCAGAATTAAAAAAAAACTCATTTTCTACTTGCAGTTTCAATACACAAAAAAACCATCTATATAAAGTCCCTCCATCGAAATACCGACACAAACATGATTTTCTTGAATCAGCCTATAACCAACGACCTAAATAAACCCTTGCATTTGTAGAAGCGAGACAAAACGCTATACAATGAAGTGTGCTATCCCACTTCCTCTACACAAATCTTATACCAAGCCCTGGTTGTTTGACAGGAGTTATAATCACATGGTTGACATTGGTCCTTACAACCACGTTTGTAACAGGATCGCGGTCCTTCGAATCGTACGCATTAGAAGCAATTTCGCACCAGTCACATTTACATGTAAATTTACTGCGAGCCGCGAAGTACCGTCGTCGAATGCTAGTGGAATATTGATGCTTGCTTTAGGGCTGGGCCTGTTAGAAATTGTAGAGTAACTGGTTTTATAGACATCCTTTTATGTTGACTTGTTATTTTGTTAATGATTTGGTATCTTTAACGGTGAGACTTTACTTAATACTTTAAAGCTAAGGACATCTTAATAACCATTGATTTTATTCAGAATTTTGAAAAATAATACACGTTCAAAGGCAAGAACGCGCAGCTAAGTGCTTTATGAAGTTCTTAAATATATACTTTGGTACTTAATTTTTAGCATCTTTAAACACTTTTGATAAAATAATACACTTATCGTAAATGATTTTTATACCTAAGACACTAGTGATCAAAAAAATCAAAATGCTATCCAAAATTTCAAATGCAAATGAAATATTCATGAATCTTCATTCTTTAAGTAAGTCAATTAATTCATGTATAACATAATCTTGTAACAGAACCCCGTGATAACCCTACCGTGTCAATCTCCCGGTACATTTAACACGATAGCATTTCTCCCACGTTATGCGCAAGCGCCGGCCGTACCTTGTAAAACAATCACACTTCGAGAACGTCTATTTTTAGCCTACACCAAAAAGGAGGCTGTCAATCTTATCCGCGTATAAGGTGTTATAAGATGTAGGTATATATGTTACGTTGTTGGAATTGAACAATATTTGTAAAGATGAAAGAAGAGTTGTATCAATTTAGGTTGATAGGGTATGTACGTTTGTCCTCGGGATTCTCGTTAAAAAATACTGTATGAATGAATGCATTATTAACTTTTCATTGGATTAAGTATCTTTTTATTTAAAAAGCCGTAGAAGTTTCATCAAAATCGGTTGAGTAGTTACCGAGATAAGGCCTGATAAGTATAACCCAATCACTGTAAGTTTGTGTTCCTTGTTTATGTTCATGAAAATCGTATATTTTTTAACAAATTCGCGTGTCAATAAGTAATACATTATAATCTTCGCGGTAGGTTAATGCACTTCAATAGGAAATGGGAAAAAGTAATGCATGCGCATGAGTTAACTGCTGTTATTGTTCTTTACAATTTGCGTTGATAGACCAGCTTTCGCTTTTTTTAGTAATCAACTGGGTTAATAATATGTGAAGTATATTTACACATTTTTATTCTAATATTTTTGACAGTGATTGTACCTAACAAGCATCAAATAAAAAAGGTATAATTTTACATTTTTTGTTCAAGTCGTTGAACTCTAATGTATGAAGCAAGATCAAAATTCCAAAATTTATGATCCAATGATGAAAACTTTTTTGTCATCGATTGTAATACTTTCCAGCTTTCTTACAAAATGTTGTTTACAACTGTTCTAACAATTCATCGTGTTAAAAAGCTTAGCATCCGTATTACAAACGATGCGACTAAAAAGGCTGTTGTAATGGAAAGTTTCTCGTATAATTCCGGACTTAAAGATGCGACACGAGCGACTTTAAGAAAACCAATGGATTTGAGGCATGCGTCCCTAAATAATACCGCTATTATACGCTTAAAACTTTAAACAACATACCGGTGGACTACAGAAAAACACTCCAAGCAGGTAGGCACACTTTCTAACAATAAAAAATACAGTTCGTTCACATTCACAGATTACACAGCACTAACATAAAAAAAAACGAAAGAAAAATATTAAATTTGTAAAGGGTTCGTTGAGTATATTAATGTCACGATAGTTTTATGCGCGTGCGCCGTTCGCGTGCGTGTTGGAGTGTTGACGCGGAGCGCGGGACTGACGCGGTGCGCGGGCGCTGCCGACCGGTCGAGATTTCTCCCCGTAAACAACGAAAGCGAGCCTCCAAGCCTTTCTTCGAGTGGCGAAACGTGATAGAGATACTACTATTTGTTCTCGAATGACGGATGTGAATCGGACTTGTTTATTGATATTTTATGATTTGTGTAGGAAAAGCTGAGTGATTTAAATGCACGACATTTCATTTGGTAAGCTGGAGAATTACTTTTGGTTTAACTCGCTATTGTAGTCTTTTATGTTCCAGATGATTTTGCTTTTTTAGTGCCTCAAAGATTTGGGTAAAGCATTAGAAATACCTACCTTAACTTACTTAACTTTTATTGCTTGAACTAAAATGTAAAATTGCTAACTTAGACAAACTTTACTCTTTTAAAAGATGCCCCTCTTACCATTATAGTGACAAACTCTGTTTAAGTAAATGACATGTCACAACTTACCGACTTTAATTATGTCACTAAGTAACGAGTTGTTTGTAAATATGATTTGAAGCGTTTCGATTTGATAGGACAGGCTATGCGCAGTAATAGATATACTTACTTTTATTTTAGTATCCAAGAATAACATTTACTTAATCGTCATTTTTACTTTGGACCATATTGCTATTCTTACTAAATACGCCCCAAATTAACTAATTGAACCATGGAAGCCATAAGTGATATATGTAACTAAACGTCAGGTGTAACGTAAGTCCATATAAAATGTTTATTTTATATGCTATTCGTTCTTAGTCAGCTCTCGCTTTTACACTTTTACACGCAAAAGTATAATGTTTACCACTTCCACGAATTCTCACTATCACATTTTCAAAAGTGAGAAGAATTCGAAAAACAAACGCATGGTAGTGCCCGGCTTTCGTTTGAGTCACAACATTCAATGACGCGATGCACTCAGGATCTACAGATTCGGTCAAGGTGTAGCCGACATAACTATAACCCCCTTTTTAAGTCGGGTAAAACACACTGGCGTCTTCGCATTTTAATTTACATATTGCACCTCCTACGTTGAGTCTTTACGAGGATAAAATTCGGGTTTTTGAAACTGATTATTGAATCATCCGTGGCATTTTGATTTGTTCTTGTTTGGTGTTTCGTAATGCTTTTAGCGTACGAATCCTACATGTTATTTATAAGGCGCTACAGGTAGACGCGAGAAGCGTTTATTTTGAGGTCACTGTGTCTATTGAGGTATTTAACTTTTTAGATGCTGTGAATGAATGAAAACACAGCATTTAAGCTCTCAAACTTAAATGCTGTGTTTAAAAATCAAGGAAAAATAAGCAAGGGATATCTGGTGTTTTATGTAACTTATTCTTATGAAATAACTTATCTGAAAAGATGCCCATTTACTATTGATATAGATTTTTCCGTAGAGAGGAAAAATCTTTTGATAGCGTTTAGGTACTAATAAACCAATACTTAATAAACCAGTTAGAATTTTAAAGAAATAAAAATATCAACAGTCCGCCTGAAATGGAGTAGTTACCTAAGAATGGAATTTCTTGCTGGTACTTCTTATGAGAAAAAGGCCTTCATGGAATAAAAACTCATTCATTTTTACTTCTATTTTTGCATCAGAGCTTCAGAGAAGAAAAGCTTGCCGGTAACCACTTACAATGCGGATAAAAAAAACCTAGTCCAGACTTAACGATTAAGATAGATTTAATAGGCAAGTCAGCTATTCACTAAAAGCGCTTCACTTTCTAAACTTTCGCGCTAAATCTCGAGTTGCTAGGTATTTTGATGAATGGCTGAAGAAAGTTCATTGACCGTATTTTAAAAGGCTTGTTGCAAGAGTACCTAGTACCTCACTAAAGCTAGCACAAAGCCTAACTTGGCGGTTATAAAATAAGAGAATGTTAGTCAATTTAAATTGTATGAATAATCATCTGATTGTAATTATACCGTATTGTAGCACACAAATGCTTGTTGAGTTTGGGTGCCACGCGGAGATCGAACCCGCGTGGCGGCGACACATCACTCTCAGTGTATGCCTATACTGCTCGGCTATCTGTCTCGTCGTAAATATCTAGTGTTTAGAAACCTAATGCGATGACTTCAGATACTTTTCCAAAAGAACGATATAACCTGATAAGAGAACGATTCCTCAGGCGAGGGAACACCGTTATTTGGTGGAAAAAAATTAAGACAAACAAAAACATTTGCGTATGGCAAAGGTTTTTGCTTGCCTTAAATTTTTTCCTTGTTATTATTTATGGATTTATTATTTCAAACATCAGGCGTCTCCACCCCCATATCTTTTATGATATAACTTTTGCAAGTTTTACTAGTTGAATTTATCTATTTATCTGTATAGAACGGAAATGAACAATAACACTACTTTATAGTTCACATAAAATATAACCTATTAGCAAAACATTCCAAAAAAATCGACTCCCGCAGTAAGGAATTTAATCCTTGTGTCACGGGGGGATTACAAACATACAACTCACACCACAAGACACCCAGACTCAGAACAAGCATTCGTGGATCACAGAAATGCTTGTCCTACGCGGGGATCGAACCCGACACACGACGCGCACCTCAACCAATCTGCTATCCGTGCAGTGAAATTACATTACATTTAGGTTTTGTTTACTACCTTAAATCTACTACTCCGTCCAGTCAGACATCCTGGAATACCACCTCCCAAAGTAACAATAGCCTTGTTTATCGCAGATATTCTCATAACTACCTGTACACATATCATCAGTAAACAAGACCAGATGCAATCAAAATACTCCTATTATTCTACGATCCAGCCTTCTCAAGTATTTCACAAAAACATCAATATTTGTTATGTCATTCACAACAGGGCTATTGTCAATACTGTTTCATACACAACGAAATTCCTTGAGAAGACAATAGTCGGAAATCATCAAAATCTTTTCATTCCAAGAAAATCAATAAAATTTCTTACGAACAATACCTACCTATTTGTAAATCATCTTTGATTGATGAAGAATGGCATAGCCAACGTCACGCGGTATTCCTAAGCGGTCACCCATCTAAGCACTAATCGCTTTGGTGATCGGACGAGAACAGTGTTTCCAACGTGGTATGGACGTTGGAATGGGATAGTAAAGAATAGTAGTTTCCTTGATTGAGGGTATGAACTAAATCGTGGATGGGTGACCATCTATGTCATGACAAACTCCTCCGTGTTTCGGAAGGCTCGTCATTTTGTGGGTCCCGGCCGTGATTTATACATCTTTCACAGTCGTTACAGGTAGTCAGAAGCTTGAAAGTCTGACAACCAGTCTTTCTAAGGGGTATCGCGTTGCCTAGGTAAATGGGTTGCGACAGTCTGATAGGCAGTTGCTCCTTGTAAAACACTGGTACCTGCTGCATCTGGTTAGACTGTATGGAAGGCGAACTCAACATAGTTGGGTTAATAAAAACAAAACAAATTTTCTATAAATATTTATTCGGAGATCTACTCCAACAATTTATAGAACAAAAGTATCATCAGACTAGGTCCACGCCGTACAAGAATTAACGGCGTCTTACCCCGTCCAAAAGTAAAATAATATTTTTAAATTACATGTCAATACATTGTACACTTAATTTAGATTACAATAAAGTTAGACAAGAGATATTAAACATATTGAGGCACTTTAATTTCTCATAATATATCGTTAAATAAAATGTATTAGTTACTTGCTACGTTTTCTATTTCCAAAACAGTCTGAAACAAAAAATAAACGAGTTAATAATACAGGTCAAATCGACTAATATTCCAAAATTATATTGTTAAAAATTCAATGTACATAATTATCGATATTTCAATTATATAATTAAAACTCATTGACTGTGTGTGTCAATCTTAGTATACGAATTGCGAAAATTGGGAATTAAAAAATGTATACACTGGCAGGACTCGAACCTGTGACATCTACCGTTTTTACCGATGTTCAGTGTCTTACATCGAATGTGATTTGTCGTTTAGACAACTGTGTATTGCGCTTGATGGCATTAAAATAATTCTACTTTAGCGTTATAAAGTACAAAATAGGCAAAGCATATCAAATTTGATGTTTGAAAAGCCTAAGATACACAGTCCCGAACAACAGTACCTTTTCTTTTTAATCAAAAAATATATCGACTTTTACTGTAAAATACTTAAAGTTGTTTTTAATATAAAAAAAATATTTACAGGTGACGCAATTTGTATTTACATTTTGGGTAGAAATTATCGAGACATTGAATATGTATTTTCTGTTTTTAAATATCTATGATCTATTTATTAAAAAATAAAGTTACCTTTAATGCATCAGGGTCTGTGTTTCCCTGATCATGTGGGAAAAAATAGCTCTTCTTCTTTTTAACGTATGTTGCATCAAGGTGACCTCTGTAAGTAAACCGTGCGGTATTATAAGTCTGCTATAGCAAGTAGGTTTTAACCACAAAGCGTTGTTCATACTGTATTATATACTGGACATATAAATTGTACGGATTGCCATTGTATTGTAAGCCAGTTTCAAGGCATTGAAAAATTAAGCCTTATGGTTCATAGACATAAGACTAGTTTGGTTGGCTGGGTTAAATTCTGTGGCAACACATGTAAATGTAATTTGTTGCAGTTTAGAATCATAGAATGTTGTCTATTTAAGCAGTAAGAATTCTACATATTCAGGAAAACCGGAAGGATTTGTCTATTTAGATAGGAAATAGGGTAAATTCATTTCGACAGCAGAACCTAATTAACTTGGAAACTTCTCAATGTTAGGACTTCATACATTAGTCTACAATCTTTTACCAGATAAACTAGAAATTTTATTATCAAAGTACATAGTTCTGCACATAAACAAAAAAAGTCCCATTTACATTACCACTAATTTAAAATACTCAAAGATACGTAAATACACGACTGACAAAAAATCTCTACAATGTATATTTCTAATACAAATCTAGTAACATCTACGCATTGCAGAACTATGCACTTACGTAGAAACAGTTGGGTTAAAGCGTGTCTCTCCTCTTAAAAATGTGCCAAATCCCGGAAATGTTTTTATAAAACGAATACTTCTTAGTGTGCCTTAGGACAAGAAAAAAGTTTGTTAAAAGGATTTCTTGCGTAAGAGCATAGTTCGCAATTTTGCCACGAGACTTCTGGCCTGACGTATATTGTGTATAATTTCAATAAAATATGAATCCCAGTCAAGTGTAATTCCTCTTACTATTCTTCCGATAAATAATTAATATTTATTTGTACATCGGCATTTATTTTTAAGAAATGAGTTTCTTGAAACTTTTGACGATCATAATCGCAATGAGGACCGATTTTTTTGGAATGTATGATATTCGATCGGGTTTTTGTATGCTACTGTTCAACGTCGATCCAAATACGTTAGCATTTTTTCTTCCAAATGTGCCTACTTAATACTTCTGATTACACAATCATTTCTCTGGGAGACACCGAGCTAATTGCTAGCTGGTTGACCATTTGCCATCATGGGCTTTTGTGCTTAGCCATAATAAAAAAACGTACTACACGATTTGGTCCGAAAAAATACATCAACGCTACAAAACTATACCTAATAGTTTAAAACCACAAATATACGTCAGGTCATTCAATGGTACAGGCAGTAACCTCTCTCATCAGGTACTTGAAGATGTTAGACATGACATTGTACTTCGCAACGTCCATGCCATACTGCAGTATATTATTCGCACAATACGTAGACATCGGGGCCACACAGGTGTTATACACGAGTAGAGCGAACATCCACTTTTGTGTAGTATTCGTAACTATTGGACGTAACGGACGCGGCGTCCGACGTACTGGCGTACGGGTAGTGCTGCCCGGGAGTATGTTTTCAGAGTAAGCTTCGTTTAATTCTGCTGTCGTTTCGAATCTGAAGATACGGGATGGTTAGAATAAGGTGGGAGGGTTGGAGATAGGTTTAGTTGGGATCTTACCGTTTGTCAAAATATGAGGGCGGTGTTCTGTCCAATGCTGAGAGTTCTGTTGATGACGGCTGTAACAAAATAATACGATTAAAAATTGCTTTTGTTTAGGACTGTGTGTTGTCTAGAATAACTTTATTATTGTATAATTCTGTGTCAAGCATCTGAGTATTTACACTCATTTGTTATTTAATACTTTATGTATTATATTGAAAGAAAATCATACATCATAAAAGAAAAGATGTACTTGACTAGTATTACATGACTTGACCTATAGCGCAATTTACAAATGCAACATAATTGAAGATGACACAGATTCTACTCAAGCTGTTACTCTATCGACATAAGTTGCCTGCTATTACTATACGCACTAAACATGACATCTATTATGAGGTAGTTACATCTCTATAATTTTCAACGTAAGTTGTTATTGTGTTGTAAATGAGTAGTCAGTCACATTGTTCTCCTTGTCGTCGCTGTCGTCGCCGGCGCGCCTGTTCTTGCAGAGCTCGTGCTGGCAGCGGCAGGTGGGCGCGCAGGCCTTGCCGGCCTTGACGCAGCCGCAGATCTTGGTGGAGCAGCTCCCGCGGCAGGCGCAGTGCGCGCCGCCGTCGCTGCCGCGCTTGGGGGCGCGCGCCGACGTGTCCGCCACCGACACGTCCGCCTGAGTGAAGTTCATCGTCAGGCGGGAGCGCTGCGCCTGATAAGGAGACAGTTTTATGTCAAAGTGATGAAAAGGAGCTAATAATACTAGAATCTCCTCTAGCAACAATAGTGTTGATGGTAAATTACCAGTAGCCGAAAAATTTGGAGAGGAATGAAACGCCTTTTCCTGGCTGCATCAGTTTAGTATTAAAATTCCAAATAAACAGTAGAATAATTAATAGTGATGGGGTGAAATAATCGCTTCAATCAACATACCGTAAACGCTTTTGTTTTGTAACCTACTGCTACACGAAAGGAATTTATTTTAATTTGCGTAATTATTTTCGGGTAATGTGAGTTCATCAAATCACGTTACCTACCAAGGTGTTTCAAAAATGTTACCGTAAACTATCCACTATAAAAAAAAAAACGAAGTAGCAAATCTAATATCGACTTTGCAAATATTTCCTTTACAAGAAAATCATGTGTGACATACCTGTATCCGCTTGAACAATGGCGTAGCCCTCCAGTCCGGATCCTTTTCTCTATCCTCAAACTCATCTTCTTCTTCATCAGTCATCATCACATACTCCATCTTCTTAGGAACTTCTGACTCTGTCTCCTTCTTTGGTCGCTTCTTGGCCTTCTTGCCTGCTGAACGCAGTTGTTCCAACTCATCTACTAACTTTTTCTGTGGAATAGAAAAGATGATGTGGATATTTGGAGATGTTTAAAGAAATATTGTTTAAAGTTTTACATACATTTTTTAAACCTTTTAGACTGAAACATGCATGAAATTATTGAAGCTTATTTTTAGTGCATACAAAAGTTTAAATCATGTAGAGATAGTATTGTCACAATTTTATAAAAAAAGCACACTCATTACAATTTTTATTGCATTTTTTACTGCGTAAACACAAGCAACTGCATGAGTTACCATTAATGATTTCTGAATTTTTTCAGTGTCCCTTTCTGAATACCCCAAAAACATGTTACATTAGTTTTTAACTATCTTTTATGTCTTAAGTGTCGTATAACAAATCTATCTACGACATAAAACGCGGATATAATCTAAAGTGATCTTTAATGCCATAGGTATTAGGTTGACAGTCATGTGGGCCATACGTTTTCCTCCTCGACCTGCTCCAGCCTCTCTTGCTGGTACTGTATCACGTTCTGCAGGTGTTTGCAGGCCTCGCTCTTATCGCCTCTGCCTACTACGCCGCGTTGGAGTGCCACTAGTGCTGATAACTGAAATTGATGACAAGAAATAAATTGAAATCTGTTTTGTGTTCGGTTTTATTCTGGTCTCTAAATTGACAGAACTCTGAGGTTAAATTCGATCTCGTATTGTATGGTCAACGGATGTTGGTTCCAAGTCTGAGTGCTTTTGCAAATGTGTCTTAAATATCTGCAAAAGCCCCAGCGACACCAGGATTAAATTACACAATGCAGGATTCTTTAAAGAAAACTAAAATATTCACAAAACCACTCACCTTTTGCTCACTCTGTAGCTTGACTAAGGCCAACTGCCTCTCGAACTCAGCCTTACTATTCTCAAAGTCCATCGCGAGTCTATCGTGAGCCTCCTTAATCTCCTCGTACCGAGACTGGAAGCCTTTCTCGCTCTGGTTCTGCAGCTCTCGTTTAGCGTCGACCAGTAGTTCGAACAGACATTTGAGAGCTACTTTGGCTTCTAACATTGATTGTATGTTGTCCCATTGTGTGCGTGATTTGTTTTCTGGAAATAAATAATTTTGTTAATGGTTGGTGCCCAAAGAACACATAGATTTGATAACATATTGAAACCGGGAACAAAGATGTGCCACGAAAGAGGTTATATCAAACTGAGGTCTATCTAAACTTAAGTACTACCTAAAAAATGTGTTATTTATCTCTACATATACATATAAAACTGGAGTGTCTGTAATATTGACATAACCATTTTTAACTACATATCTATGGATGGACATACAATTTTTATATTATTGCCAGTCTGACCGTCTGTTCCGACTAATCACTGAAATGGCTGAACCGCTTTTGTCGGAACTTGACAAATAAAGTCTTTTTTTGTTAAATTCGAGATTTAAATTCAGCTAGGAAGCAAATATAAAGTGTATTGGTATTTCTCAGCTATTACCTTGGTCGGCCGTCAATATCTTCTGCTGCAGATCAGATATCTGCGCCTTACGCAGAGCGAGATCGTCCTCGAGCTCCGCGATCTTCTTCCTGTTGGCTGCGTCATCCGTGCTGTTGCGGAGATTCTCAATCTGTTCCGTTATCCAGGCTCTGAAATAATACAAACATTGTTAGTTTATTTCTATACAAGGAAATTTTATGAATTCTAAGATGATATATAAATCACGCAAAAGTAAGTTTCAATGCTTGATGATTTTAGTCACGAAACTTGAGGTACGTACTTTGTAATTTGTTTGTTTAAAGACAAAATCTGTTACGATTTGCTGTTTGGACAAGCAGTACTTTCCGCAAAAAGTGCTACATTGAGTACCTAATGTCAGTGCTAATCAACCACAAGTATTTTTAGCTTTAAGTGAGTTGCAAATTTTGAAGGGATCAAGTTATATTGGTTTTAATCACCTGTACTCCATGAGTTCTTCAAGTGACTTCTCAGCTTCTACAATACTGAGATGGACTTCCAACTCCTGTTCAATGTACTGTTGGACGGCGCCGGCTTTCACGCTGCCTTTGGCGTTTCGCTTCATTTGTGAGAGCTTCTGTCTTTCTAACGCTTCCTGTGGAAAAAAAGTAAAATTATTGATATGGTAGAGCCGGCACCCATATAGCTTTTTTTTTGTGACACCCAAAAGTAAAGATAAGTACACATAAAACTATTTCATGTGACAAAGCGTGCTCTTAACGCCAAGATGTTGATCCGTTTACCGCGTGTTCAAACTATAATAAACTGCTCTTTATCAGTAGGTTCACTGTTATTCCCAGTATGACTGACCAACTATACGGTATATTCATTTGATATCATTACTGCCTTCTCTAATACAGATTATAGCATACCAAAATTTAACTTTCTTGATGTCTTGAAGTCAACTTTGTTCAGTTTCTATGGAAAGCAGTGAAAATGTACCCCTATTCTCATCATACCTTGAGCCTCTTGTTGACGGCGACAGCCTCCTCCATCTTCCGCTTGAGTACGTTCTGCTGCTTGGCGTGTAGAGACTCCATCTTGGCCATGGCGGTGGCTCGCTTGCGGTCCTCGTTGCGCAGGCGCAGCATGGCGCGCTCGTTGTCCGCCTTCCACTTGCGGAACTTCTCGCTTTCCTCGCGCATTTGTTTTATTATTTTCACCTTGGGAAATGGAGTAGTTATTATTATGGACTACTTATGTATTAATGTTACCATGACTGCTTCAACATTTGGGATCATAACTGAAAAGTGTTAAAACCAAAATAAACAAACGCAAATTGAACTGCAGCCTGATGAAAGGCTCGGTTCTCAGTTCGATTTGCGTTTTAATTTTAAAGTTTGCGTTTGAATTTTTCTGAAGTGGCTTAAAAATATTTATAAGTAGAAAAGTTACTACTAAGTAATTAATACGGATTTAACACAAACTTCGGCTGATTAGCAATGCACATTGTCTCGAATGAAAAGCCCCGCAATTTGTCATGTACAGGCTGGTATAAACTTACGACTTACAGCAGGTTACGAATACCATAGAGGATTTTTAAGCTTGAAAATGAGTTCACAAGTGACATACCTTAGTAACTTTCATGGCTTGTAGCTCAGCATTGAGGGACGCAATCTTGGCTTCATTCTTCTCTTTAGTCTTAATGATGTGTGCTTGTTGTTGGCAAGTCTTCTTGAGATCTGATATCTCGTGCTCAAGGCTCGAGACTTTAGTGCGACGCTCCTCGTGTGACGGGTCTTTGCTCTAATGGAGAGGATAAAATTTGAGAAAGAAAATTAAGATTAGGTGTTTAAAGTCAAATGAAAATTTCACTCTGGCCTATGAAAATAAGATGTCATAAAATACTAGTAAAGTCAGTTTTAATTTATTTATTAAGAAGTTTGGAGTGTGCAAACAATCATATCCAACAATTGACAAAGCACAATTTTCAACACTATGTCAAGAAAGACATGGTAAAAGTCACCTTTTTGTCTCATGCTTTGTCTTTGTTACGTTAAGTGGTAAATAGGTGTTTAAGAACTTCGCATAGTGTCGATCTTAAATATGTGCATCTGGCTCTTAAGACTAACATCTAGAAGATACGTCATGTTCTCTATACCTATATTAACAACAATCGGTACAATTTTCCTCACCTTAGTCTGTTTTAACTGCTGCAAGAGCTCATCCCTCTCCTTCTCCAAGTGAGCGATCCTTTCTTCATTCTCTCGTAGGTTCTTGTGACCTTCCAGCATATCCTTATTGCTGGCCAGTATAGCTTGGACTACAGACGCCTTGATCGCCATAGCTCGGTTGAGCTCTTGAAGCTCTTGGTTAAGCGCCACCTAGGATTATTGAATGTTTGATATTTATTGATGATAACTTAAAAAATGAAGAGATAAATATAAATATTGTTATTTAAGTATTTTACATGCTCTACTACAAAACCTAGAACATAAGTTTGTTGTTTTTTAAAACAAGCACTAGGGCAAAAGGCTGTTGCACACAAATTGCACAGCTATCCTATGCGGACATCGAGCACATCGCTTCAAGGGTTTTCACTCGTTAAGTGAGAGCAATTACAATTACAAAAATTAATAATCAGCGTGCGAAAGTAACTAGTCCACAGAATAATCGTGACTATTGGCAGAAACATTGCTTCGACATATTTAACGAATTTAAAAATATTAATCAAGCATAAATATGCATAATCATACCTGTCCCATGGCCCTCTTCTCCTCCTCCAAGACAGCCTGATCCTCATTCAACATCACCTCGTCATCACCCTTCTCATGATCATTCTCATTAACAAATGACAACTTAATCTCATGATCTATTAATTCCTCATTACTCTTCAAATTGACAGACTGTAGATCTTCCAGCCTCGTCTTAATCTCCTTTAGATAATCCACAACCGTCGTCTTCTGATGATCATCATCCTTTTCAGTAGTATTCAGGTTTTCTATTGTCTGATTACACTGTTCTGTTAACTCGTTTAGTTTCCGTTCTATCTTGTCTTTTGCGGCTTCAGCGAGCAAAGCTTTCTCGCATAGATTTGTGTTTTCTATTAACATGTTGCTGAGGTGTTCAGTGACTTGTTTGTGCTTTTTCAATAGCTCAGCGTATCTCGCTTTTTCTCTTTCTAGCTCCTCTTGAAGCTGTTCGTTGTTTTGTTCGCTGACTGTCGGCATTTTGCCTAGTAATTGCAGTCTTAATTCGTTCACTAAGTTATTTAACCTGAAGAAAATAAATAGAAAACTTATGGATTGCTGGATGGCAATTTATAATGTTGTACCAGTATAAAATAGAACACATTCTATCGTACACGTAGATTTATCGTCATAATTTTATAAATGAATTTTTTTTTTGTTCTACTAAAAAGGTTCTTTATTTTTATGTAACTTATCAGTCATCAGTGAAATAAACTTTTTGTAATATACTTCACTTGTTTGTATTTAGAAATATCTCTACTTGCTAATATTCCAGAGCTACCTCCAGGTGCAAATGAAATGCATCCTTATTCACATAACTATAAAGTCGTGTCTCACCTAACGATCTCGGCAGCCTTGGCGTCTTGGTTGATGATGGGTTTGTTGCGTATGCGGCGCGCGCGGTCTGCGTAGCGCAGCGTGGACACGGTCTCGTCCAGGTTGTAGTCCGCCGGACTCACGCATGCCACCATCAAAGTTAATGAGTTGCCTCCTAAACTGTCTGTAATTAATAAACAAAATGGCTGTATTATCTTATTTATGATAATGCGAGGTAAAGCTGGCTTTGCGGTGCGAAAAGTATAATTCAAGTTGTTATTCAGCAACCAACAATTATAATATATGCTATCTAAGCGGCGTACTTGTACTCCAAGTACGCCGCTTCGAAAGTATTGCAACTAAATGAAACAAACGTATCGTTATCGTACGAAAATTAACGAATAGGTGTAGATCACGAATAAAGCGCTCAATTCATTCTCAGAAAAAAGTCAACAGCAAAATTGCGAAGGCCAAATTGAATAATCTTACTAGAACTGTATTGCCAAAGGTCATCAAACAATGTCACGGCATCATAGTCAAATTCGAGAGCAAGTCGCAACTGATATTTTTACTCATAACTCTTTTATCCTTACCTTGCAACAGCCTAGTTAGTTTGCTGTCCCTATAACTGATGAAGCTCCTGTTAGTTCCGTCTCCGAGTGCTGATATCACGTTGCCAAGCGCCAACAATCCCTGGTTGATCTTAACGCCTTCCTTCAGACGCTCACCACTGGCCTTCGTCTTCTTAATCCGTTCAGAGCCCGCGAGATCAACAAGATGGAACTTTGACGTTGTCGCCAAGTTTCTGTCGAAAATTAATGAGTTCTTTTCAACTTTCGTGAGGCATTTTGATAATTACAATAATATAAAATGGTTTTCTCACGATTAAGGACTCTGGTTAATTTTGAAACTCTACTACATCTGTTTAAGTACTTAGAAAAAAGTAGAAAAGTGATTCCAAAAACTTTTTCCTTTAAAGTACCTAAAAAAATGTAGTATAGTCGGGTGATAACGATAAATACACAGGACGGGACGGTAAACAGTTGTATACAATAAATAAATATCTATAGAGATATTTGTAAAAACACTATATTCATGTTTAATAAGAAAGGTAAGTAATAAAAGTGTTTCAAGTACTTTACATAATTATACTGAACATGCATAAGAAAAATTTCTAGTAATCTTACTTGTCACTCCGGCTCTCTTTGCATATAATAATGGTGAAGACAGCATGACTCCTACTTGACGCCTGGTTCATGGCTGTGGAACCTGTTACTCGACCTGATGATCCTCGCTCCAACACCATCATAGTCTCCATCGTCGAAGTAACTGGCAACTCTGTTATCCCTATAATGAAGAATTTGTAACTTGTACATAGTTTTATTTAATCGTGAATTTCAGTAGATAATTTGTATATATATATACCAGTGTTTACAGACCTCAAGAGGCTGATGTGACAGTTCAACAAAAAAATTATAATAATTCTTTAATAGACATATTTTGTTCCTAGCATGTTTTTTTAGGTAATATGCAGATAATTTTAAATTGTATGCATCTAGAGAAAGCAAGTAGAAGGCTGTGACTGTATGTAATAAACACCATTGTAACAGAATAAAACTAGAACATAAGATATTATAAATAAAAGTAAAAACATTTATGAAATCTTCACTTTACCTGGTAAAATAACACCTTTATTAATGTCCTCCCTAATTTCTATAATACTGTGTCCTCTCTCCTTGCCAGAGAGGAGGTCGTAACACTGCTCCTGATACAACTCCATGAAGGACACATTCACCTTGAATATGAATTTGTCTTCATGTGTTTCTATGAAATCAAATATGTCTGCCACTGCTTGGGGGATTACACCTGTAGAGGAAATCATCATCAGCATCAGGCAATTAGAAAATGCTGAGGTGAGAATAAGCGTAATTATGATGTAAAATCTGCTTTGCTCTAGTGGTAAGAAGCCCTAACTGCTTTGGGGGTTGTGAGTTTCATTCCCACCCAGGATAAGCGTTTGAGTGATGAGCATGATCAACTACTCTGTCTATTTGTAATTTATCTGTATTTTTAGAAATATATAAGATAGACAAATATCTTTTAGTTGTCCAGTAGTCATAATGCTTTGCTTAGTTTGAGACTAGAATTATTTTATACATGCAGTTGTGAATTATTTTAGTAAAAAACATTGATCTGGTCTTGAACTTGAGCAGGATCAACAGGCAAAACTTCTCTCATGAAAAATTTACAGTTAAGGAAATCCCAAAAATAAATTATTTATATACAAAAAGGGATTAGGTACTTTTTGAGCATGCAGTTAAACTTTTTGAATACTTACCAAGTTTTGTGGAGTCTCCATCAGAGCCAGAATAGTTTGTTCCCATTGTGTAGGTCTTACCAGACCCGGTCTGGCCATAAGCTAATATTGTTACATTGTACCCTGGAATTATAATTATTTACAGTCATACACTCTGTTACAAAAAACTGATAAAAATAAGATACATAAAACTATGAACAGAAGAAATACACTAGTGTAGTTAAGATACCATTATGCCAATTGTTCAAAAAAGTTGTATATTTATACAATAATTATGAAAAATGTGAATATGTTGAAATACTTGAAAAAAATGTTAAGCAGAAGCATAACTTGTTAAGTGAAAATGCAACAAGTGTTTATTATGCACAAAAATATATAAACATACCTTGAAAGAGTTTTCCTATAAGACCTTTGACTGCGGTGTCATAAAATTCTTGCTGTGTTATGTGTTGAGGAAAAACATAGTTGTATGTGAATGCCAAGTCCTTGATCTGGACTTGGGGCTGTCCCACAACCACGTCAATACACTCGTCACATCCTCGATCTGTCTCCAGTTGCATCAATGGCCTGATCCGGAGTGCTACTTGCACTGTGTCTATTGTACCCTTGCTATCACCTTCCACCATCTTGCCAAATTATGTATTTAACAATAAAAAATCCCCTCTGCTCTTCTAGCACCCCAGCAAGGCTCTCATGTCCTAAAATTTCAGGTTTCTGGATGTTCAGGGTTTGTCAATTGTCAGGTTTTTTTTTTCAGTAGTATTTTAAGTTTGTGAGGCCTGACATCGGTGTCAAATCTGTAAGGTTTTATGCAATTGAACTATAAACGCTTTGATCTCGGGTTCAATGTAACTGCAGACTTTTATAGGTTTTAAAAATACCAGACAGGCACTGGTACGAATATCTTCATTACAATAAATACAATTCTATTGACTAGGGATCTTTAAAGATTGTAACAAAGACATTTTTTCACATCTTAACAACTTACCATGTCACTTAACACTATATTATCGAAAAATAATACGATTTATAGAGTTTGAAAAGTGATTCTAATAAAGTTTTAGCCTTTCGGCAGCACAAATCACGACAATAAACGTTTCAAAATACAACGGCCTCAAATCAACGACATATTCAAATTTAGGGTTACTACAAATAAAAATTGGTTATTGGTATGAACGCGTGAAACCATAAACTCCTGCTTTATTTCGACCATTCAGTGAATGCAGAGGTTTTTTAAATTAATCAGCGATTATTAAGATCCAATCAAAGCAAATTGTTTGATTCAGTCACGACAATTACAACAACTTCCGAGTTCCAACCATGTCCTTTTGTAAATCTACGAGGTGTGTCATTTCTTACACTGAATAGTCTGTAAATTTTTATTAAATGAATTTACTGCCCTTAAATTTCATTTTTATTAAACTCCTCCCTAAAAGGAAACCTCAAAAAATATACATCAAGCGACCTCAAAATGAAATAAACAAAATGTGTAACGAAGAAAACATACTATCTTCATTTGTCTATAGCTGCTTGTCAAAGCTAAGTTGTCAAAAAAACGAGCGAAAACTAAAGGAAAGTTTTAGCATCGCAGGTTATTTCATGTTTTTTTCTTATGTTTATATGATAAAATTGAATTTAAAACTGTGGTAAAAGTATTTAAATCAGATATACAAGTGGAACAAATGTGTGAATGTGATGAAAAGCAAAGTGTAATCATTGTTATTGGTAAGCGTCATGCCCCCGCGAATTAGATCTCGAGCTTGCAAAGCTTCAAAGGAAAACATTGATGTCACTGAGAACAAGTCGAAACCTGCTAAAAGTACAACGAAAGTTCCAAGAAAGGCCTTAGCTGATAAGACCAATTCAGCATCTGATGACACGTCTGTAGAAATTACGAAGCCTAAGAAAACAATCGCTAAAAGCTCGAAGGCGGCGCCAAAACAAAATGCAGAAAACATACAGAATAAAAAAGCTAAGCAGAATACACAAACAAAAGCAGTGGGAAAATCTAAATATACTGGTCAAAAAGAAAATACTCAATCTGTAAATGACGCACGGCCACGTCGCGAGAGACGTATACCGACACGATTTGTCGAAAACCCAATCCTAAATAATTTATCAAACAGTAAGGATAGTGTTAACATATCTCAAAATAGCTCTGTACCTGAGATAATATCTACCAAAACTCCAGTTACGGCTGAGAAACCAGAAATTACTCCTAAAAATTGTAATGATACTGGTAAACCTGAACCTTCTCCCTTTAAAACCCCATCCAAACCTGACAGCAGCCTGCTAGCTTGCAGGCCAAGGAGGATTTGTCGCTTACCATCACGATTTGATGACCACTCTATAAGTCCTAATAAATATATACCCATTCAGCCTGATAATGCAAGTACACCTATACAGCAAAGCAAAAATCAACCTGACACTATAAAAAGAAAAGCAAATAACAAGAAAAGTCCTGCAAAAGTAGGTAACACTATAGATAGTTATTTGGTCCCTAAAGTTAGGCTAACTAGATTGCCTATAACTGATCTGGAAAATCTAAAATCAAGTGATAATTCATCAAATAAAAGTAGCCCTGACAGTAATAATAATGCTAAAAGAACAACAAGGGCTAAAAGAAATGTACCGATAAACTCCAAAACAAATGTTAAACGGGCTCCAGCTAAGAAAGGTGAATCACCAGTGAAGAAGCTTTCACCACCAGCTAAGAAAGTTGTTCCACTGGCAAAGAAACTTATATCTCCAAGAAAGCAGAATATATCTCCCACAAAACTAAATTCATCCCTAACAAAAAAATCTGAAACATCAGTAATTGAAATAGTTTCCCCAGTAAAGAAAACAAGTCCAAAGAAGTCAAATAAAAATCTATCATTTAAATTGTTAGGCAGCAAGAAAACATCTCAGAAAAACGATAATAATGACCTTGATATCTATGAGTTCACATTTGATCCTAATGAGGAACCACAACCTCAGAAAAAGAAACATAAAAGGACTGTCGTTAAGAAGCCAACCCAACCTAAGAAAGCAACATACAAGAGTAGTTATGATCGCAACATATCCAGAGCTTTGTCAGCCCTTAAAAATGCTGTAAAACCTAGTAAAACAGTAGAAGCATCTAAGTTACCTCAAATTACTGAAACTGAAGTGGTTGAAGTCATAGCTGAGAATGTTCAACAAAATATAACAAATAACAAAGTGCAATTATCTACAAACAATCAAAATAACATAGTGTTAAATGACACAGGCAAGACTTCTGTACATGAATGCAACTATCCCTCAATAAGAGTTGAAGACATAGCAGCTGATATAGAACCAAGTATTGATCATCATGATGACTTTAATTACTCACCTGTTACTACACCTAGACCTCATGGTGCAGCTACTCCTAATGCATCTGTGCAGTTTAGGACAAGTCCAGAAAGGCCAGTACTGAATAAAGATCCACTTAATCTTCAAGAAGAACTCAGCTTCTTTGATGATCAACCTGTTGCTAGCAGCAGCATGAATATGTCCGTCCGACATCCTTTAGCAAGTCCTTGGAGAGTCGAATTTGGAAGTCTACCAATAAAATGGCCAGTCAACACTTATGTCAAACCCAACATGACACCAGCAGTTGAAAGCTCATTCATAAGTGCTGAAGATTCAATAAAAAAGAAACATGTTTATACAAATCTGTTTCTACCTGCCAATGAGCCACCAGAACCTGTTTCAACAACTCCAAATCTTAAACAAACAAGTATAATATCATTTATCAGGGAAATGGCTGAAAAGAGTGCTAGAAAGAAAAACGGTAGGTCTATATCGCCGGTAAAGGCGATATATGTGGAGGTAGACAAAAATACCTCTAAAAATAAAAACAAGAAGCTAAATAAAGAAGCTATTCCAGCAGAAAACACGTCTGAAGAACCATCAAGCAACAGTATTGAAACATCCAGTGAGAAGGAAAACTCTAAAGAAGAGAAAAGAACTAGAAAGCGTAAGAATGATGGAAATATTTGTAATTTACCAGCTAAATCACCTCGAAAGAAAAACGATAAGGACTGTACATACTTCGGATTTGACGACAGTGAAAATCCTGATCTGGAGAATGTATCACCTATCAAAAATAATAAGAATAAAGGAAGATCTATGAGAACGCGATCAAGGGCAGTTCTTCAAGAAATCAATGGTCCAACAAGAGCTGTACTCCCAGTTGCTGCAAAAACTAAGATAGCAACAAGTTCGGATGCTGTTAATAAAGTTTATGAGGAATTGAAATCGGCTGCTGACGCACCAGTGTTTCCTGAAAAAGATATAAATGTCAATGATGCAAATGCAACTAATATTGAGGATGCTGATGTTAATGATGATTCCCAGTCTGTACATCTGTTTGAAGATATTGAAGTTGTACATCACTTGAAGGTAATATTTTTTTTATGATAAGCACAATATTAGACAGAGCGAAATAAAATAAATAAATAATTTTATTGTTGAGAGATTTAAATACAAGGCAACATTTTCCCTATCTTAATATACTAGCCTGGTTTTTGTTTTCTGAAAACAAAAAAGCTTTAGTTTAAGCTTAATTTGAGATTTTCATCCATCTGATATTGTTGTAATTTTTTTATTTACAATAGATGCATCTGCATCTCAAATGCTATGGCATTTAGATGAAACTAATTTTTAGCAATGAAAATATGTTTCCAATAAACATTTTCTTTATATAAGACGACCTCCGTGGTCGAGTGGCGTACGCACCGGTTTCAAGGTGTCGCTAGCTCTGAGGTCCCGGGTTCGATCCCCGGTCGGATCAATGTAAAAATTAACATTTCTACATTGTCTCGGGTCTGGGTGTTTGTGGTACCTTCGTTGTATCTGAATTCCATAACACAAGTGCTTCAGCAACTTACTTTGGGTTCAGAACAATGTATGTGATGTTGTCCGCATTTATTTATTATTTATTTATTTATATTTTCAGCCGACACGTAAAAGTTACGGTAAAGCAAAGAAGGTGACATTCCGACATCGGTCTTCATCAGACAGTGAATCAAATATTGCAGTTGCTGTCAATCAGAATGACTCTAGTGATTATGATGATCTTGCGGATTTGACCTTCGATATTCCCGATGTTAAAGAGAAGAAAACCATGAAAAAGAAGAGGCCCAAGAAACTGATGTCTAAGAAGGAGGTAAATATTTTTTACGTAATAAACACACCTTAAAATATGTTCCGTCAGTGAAATATTACTTAGGTAAATACTTAGAAGTTAACATTGTACATCAACTGGCTGTAGCGTTTTAAAATTAGCATTGGCATTGATGCATTTTTTTTGCATAAAGTTTCTGTATCTTTGATTGTAATGTTGATGCTATTGCTTTTGCACTTTTTTCTTCATGTAGGCTTAAATGTTTATATTTCCTAACTTGCGAGTTCGAATTTGATCATACTTCTTTAATCTTGAGATTCTTATTGGAAAGCTATTGAAATTTTAGGTCTTATGTTTCCATTGCAGTAACAAAGTTAATATGCTGCAGACTGGCTACTTATAAATTTACGCCAATAAGCCCAGTTAAGCAGTCAAAGCCTGCATTCAGGCAAACGGGATCATGTCAAAGAATAACAATAAACTGTTTTTATTTTCCAGGAAAAAGAAGCCGAAGCTTGGGCAGCAAATTTCAATTCCATGTGTGAGGACATAGAAGATTTCCCCCTACTTGTTGAGTAATCATGACAATATTATTATTAATCATAGAAATTATTAGTAAGATTAGTATAGAAAATACTCAAATTATGAACAAGGGTCCTATTACCATCTTTTAAGTCTTATTATTGCAGTTTTGGAAGTGTGAGAGTACACTTAACGATGTAGAATAGCATTTACCTCTCTCCACAAACGCTACAATATTACTTTAAAAGATGGAGGTTTCCCCTGAAGTAATTTAACAAAACGAAACTCTCTCAAGAAATCTTGATTCCAATTATATTTTAATTTAAAATTCGTATCATTTTGTATATAAATAATGTGAATTTAATTTATATTATAATATAGTCTAGTAGTTATTATGATATATGCCTCAATTCAGTACAATTTTCCAATCATGAAAGTTATTGTGGCCATGTGTTTGCCATTTTATTTTAGCTGATATGACAATTTCATTTAGTTTTAAGTAGTATAAGTTTTAAAGTATGATTTTAATTTATTTGTCGATTTTGGTTGTTGCGTAAGCTCTGTTACTGAATAGATTAGAATTTAATTCTGAAATCTTAAATTTATACTTCGTGTATTTAAAATTGGTTGCTTAATGGTTGTCAATTTATTGGAGCACAACCAAAATTGACAATAGCTATGAATAAGAATTAATGCGCATTTAAGTTGTAACTAAGGGACCATAAATAAGGAAATGTTTTTTAAAGTAATTAAGTAGAGTTTTACCTCGAATTATTTTGAATCTAACTTAATTTTATGAAAAATAGACCTTAACCTGATAAGTTTTCACTTTGCGTTTAAGAACAAATTAAGTTAATATTTTTATTATTTTGGGTTTAAATCTCGTGGGCATTTAATCTTGTGTTAATTATTTGTGTTATTTTGTGGGGCAATAGTCTTATTTTGACCACTGTTTCTCGTTCTGTTATTCAGATTTTTATTTTTGCGACACGAGACGCAATGCTGGCTGTTTTGCATCTCATTTTATTTTCAATAATAGACACAACTTTAATTTTAATAAATAAGGATTTTTAATATCATTTGTTTCATTATCAATATTATTCAGTACATTATTCATTTCATGTTTCTTGCCGCTTTTGGCCAAATGCGTGAATGGGTAGAAGTTCTTATAACTAGTAGATTCGCTTCATTGTAACTAGGTGGCGCTGTTAAAAGTTTGACGTGGCAAGGAAACCACCAAGTGTTTCCGCTACTGAATCATAGATGGCAGCAGCAACACTGAAGCCGAGGTACTCCGATTGAAACTTTCGATATTTTTCACTTATATAAACATTTAAAATCTCAATTCGTTCATGATTGTGTTATAAAATATTTCTTGTAATTTCAATTATATTTAAAAAAATGCGTTTCTTATTTGAATGTTCTGTAAATGAACGACTTATAAAACCAGCTCTTATTTGAAAACTTCTTGCACCTTTTAATTACAAAAATGTCTAACAATCGTAATTTTGCTATGTTGAAGTAATGCGGTATGTTTCGAACAGTCAATTTATTTTAGTACCTATTATTATATTCATTTATTTAATAATTAATGTACACAAAATAGTAAAAAAAACAACATTATATTTGATGTACAAGGGTACTGATTATTTCTAAAGAAATCTCTACCAGCAGACACGCTTATTGCTTTCCAATTTGATTATTCGTCAGTTCAGTAACTTAAGTCAGTTAAGACTGTAAGTAGGAAAAAATCATGAAAAGTTTGTAAGTAGGATTTTTAAAACTGTTATATTTTCTTTAGCATAGTACG
This sequence comes from Trichoplusia ni, assembly GCF_003590095.1. Classification (NCBI taxonomy): domain Eukaryota; kingdom Metazoa; phylum Arthropoda; class Insecta; order Lepidoptera; family Noctuidae; genus Trichoplusia; species Trichoplusia ni. The sequence continues at coordinate 813,150 of NC_039488.1, read as the reverse complement.
TTTCTAACTAGCTAGATCAAGTGTCGTCCTGCAACAATCAAATTCCAGTTAGAAATTCAACAACATTTTCCAATTGTGAAATTATTAAAACAATATCTGTTAATTCCTACCAACAAAAACAATAGAACCACTGAATTTAGAGGAAATATCAGGAACCATTATTAAATATTTTAAATTAATTCATCCAACAAAGTAAGTATCCACTCAACCCTAATGTGATGCCTGACGATATTAAAATGATTGCTCTTTGGCAAATATGGCGGCCGGCTGAATTATACAGCGGAAGCAAATATTACCCTCGCAAACATACGTCCCGAGAGAGCGAGCTAGTTCGCGCACTCAAAATTAAAAGCACACAATGAAAATAGCCCCTACTCGGATACCTATGTCGCGAAAAGTAAGTGCCTACTCCAGCCATCGCTCTTAACACTATACGTGGAGTGGCCCACGCATTGTTGTCAATGAAAACAGTCGCCGCCAGAGTGTTTTTTTGTTTATAGACTCTTCGATGTTGCCACTCGAAAATAAATAGCCGCGCCGTAACGAGCAATATGGGCCTAACAAGCTGTAACGATGTTTTGTCTTTACAATCGATTCGCGATTGTTTGTTATTGTTTCATCTCGCCACTCTCGCCGCGATAACAACTGAGTTGGGCGCCGAACGCAGGCAAATTGAAAAATAACGAGTTTATTGGAACATTAATGAATGATGAAGCTGAGACAGCGGTAGATAAAAGTGAATCTTTATTTCTATCGTTGTTTAAGTGGTGTATAACTTGAAAAGTATTATTTGAATGATATTATACTCGAATACGTAGGTAGTAGCTACTACAGTGAAACAATGTGTTCCGATCACGCAGTATTAATAATTAAACACCTCATAATAATATCCATCCACGAGTAGGCTTAATAAATTAACAATTAGACTATTTCAGTCATTTAATTAAAGGGTTCCCGCGCACAGCTAGGTCGTTCGGATCGGGAATATTAACCGCAATTCTCGGTCAACATTCACAAAATTGACACGTCAAATATTTGTAACTTCGTCCTGGGACCACGTTAGACTGCAAACAGAATCGTGTCTGGTCCTCCCTTAATTTCCGATGTTTCTACACCACCAGTGTTCTGTCCCAATATGATTCTAAGCGGGCTGGATTTACGGTTAAGTTTTGTGTGCCCCGCGTTTGTCGAGATAGCCGCTTGTCAAAACAAAATGGCGCTGACTGTGTTTGAATTGGGCCGTATCAGTCGCAAGCGGAGATTCATTTTGTCACGTTGCTTAAGATCGTAGTAGAGTCTCCTACATATTGTCTCTGTACACAAGGTGAGTGTGTGCCCGCGTGTTAGGCTTGCATTTAAAGCTAGCTACAAATTTGTTGTTTCAGTACAAATACTACGATGATATTGTTTGCAGTTTGACTTTGCGTTCGATCGAGGAGTTTGTTTGGCAGCCTAGTGCCGACGTCTTAATATGTATATTGATTATTATGCTCATTGGGCTACTGTCTATTTTTAGTGGTCACTGGAAACCATATAAGTAGCTACTGGGTAATACTTAGTTGATAATTTCATTGAATACTTGAGGAACGGTAGAGTTGAAAGTACACTAACAAGCTTCTAGTTCGCCTAATAAGACATATAAATATTTGTCAACCTGCCAAAATAATGCTAAAAGATTTTGACACATTGTACCAAATATTAAAAAAGCAAATACACAGTTTGACACCTGTAAAGAACCCAATAGGTATAAAATCAAAACAACAATTCAATCTCGCCTATTTATGTTTAGTCTTCAAATTTACCTATGATTAAAAACCACATGTTTGGAGTAAACACTAACTTTCAAAAGAGGAGCATACTTAACAAATATTATATTGTAAACTTTACATTGGCATGGTAAATATTAAATAATATGTGTACAGGTAAATAATATTGTCGCTAGCCCGCGAGTGGAGTCTACCTGCCGCTCTCAGTGTTGCCATTATCATAAACCAAACACGTCAATATTTACCCACACAAACAAGGGCGTAATTTTTAAATAAATTGTGGCATTTCGCGAAATTGCTTCCGCAAATAGAATTGTGGACAAGAGCCGGCGCGAATGTGTGCGCAACTTTTTTCGGGTCGTTATTCGTCCATGAGCTTTGTCGCTTTAATGGGATCCTCAACGTGATTTTGAAAGCAGTAAAACATAATTATCTTTTGTAAGCTTTACATTGTAATATGTAAAAATATGTACGCACGCAAATTACGTACAATGTGCGATGAAAGATTCTAATAATTTTGTACACGATGTTACTAATCAATCTTGTTTACTCGACAATAGATGGCGCTTGCTTACTTTAATTTTATTACCTAAATTATTAAAACACCTGATTTAAATTTTAACAAATAATCTTATACCGTTCAAATTTAGCATTCTACTGCAACTTGACCACAATTAGAACCATTCTCTTAATTTTAATAGCGAAAAAACCTCATTACAAGTTAATTAAATTAAAACACCCGAGGTAAGTAGGCTAGGTACCTACTCAACTACTTCGTTAATGTTCTTTATCTATATTACAGCTATACTTAAAACTTACGGCCTGTTTGTCATGCTACTATACAGCTTGTTGCTCGCCGGCCGTTTTAAGATAATTAAAGACTATTAAAGCCGGGCTAAGTGTATTAATGAAAGCAATATCACAAGCGGGGCGGCCGCCATCTTGTCTCGGATTTCGCGCCATTACTTTCGGGCCACCGTGCAAGGAAGATAATCCTAGGATTGGTCAGAGCGAAGTAACTTGGGGTGGTAAAAGGTATACGATTTCGTGTGCCTACTTATATATGTACGTATATGTGTGCGAATTATGAACGCGTGTTATTCAAAGCTCTGCAAATTCTGCAAGGAAATAAAATTTTATTTATGAATTTTGTAGAATGAAAATGAAAATATTGTAGGAATAAAAGTTGCTAGCGTTAACTTTGATATGAATAAGCCTAAAGGCGTTTATAGAAATAATCAACTATAAATACAGATTCGTAGGTTTCCTTTAACAGAACGAACAGATTTGCCGTCGGCACGGCAAACATTTCATAAAAGAGCGCTTGGTAGGTATAACGCACTTGTTGTAAGTTAATCTTTATCTTTCATATTATTAGGACTCTACTTAGCAATAACTAGATAGTAATTAGGGAAAATAATATTATACCTATCAGCCTTATTTTTTAACTTCCGACGCAAAAAGAGAGTTCTTCCGAACGAATTGAGCGAATCTAATCTTTAAGTTTGTTCTGTAGGTATCAATGTTGAATTATGTGCGAGTGTTCTCTGATCAGTATGGTTCGTCTTAATAATCGGTTTAATTTTATTACGTAGTTCATAACTATTACTCAGCACCCCTTCTTATTTCTTCGATCGTCTACCTATCCGTTTCCTCTTACAAATAATTCTATTTAAACCATTCCAAAACGAAAAACACGCTTCGCAATTTACAAATAGTTTGCTGTAAATGTTAGCACAGTATCTATCAAGAATTGCCGTAGTAACAGCAAGTTGCTTCGATAGATTACGAAGGGGTGGGCATGAGGCAGATGCGTTCAAGTTCCCATATTTACTTAGGCTGCGTAGCCCGTTTTATCAGGACGGTGCATGTCTGGGGCTTTGATCGCACGCATCACGGAATAATTGAAAGCTTGACGCATCTATATATTGATGGTTTGTCGTAAATCAGAGATTTGGGGATTTGGTATGGTATAAGAGCGAATGGCAAGCGATGGTTGTTAGAGCTAGGAGAATCTAGTTGTACTTACTCATATATTCATTTAGGAACATTATGAGGAATTGTATTCGTAGCCAGGCTAATAGAAACTAGGCTAACGCATGATAATCCTGTCAAAGTAAAATAAAAGAACTTCAAATAGTTTATGAGGCTCCTACCAAAGTGAAATGAAAGAACTTAACTTTAGAGGATTTATCAGGCTCTTACTCAAGTACTTCATTTGCAGCTTCTAGCTTCTGGGATTCGAGAAAAACATTAGGTATTTAAAAATGTTACAGTCTACATCTACGTATTTTTCACTAGAAAAAGTTTGTATTTATGCACAGTCTTTACATCTAAGTAGCTGAACAAACAAGCATCTAATCAATATAAGAAACAAACTTTACAGAACAATTCTAATTTATGTCTTCAAGTTCCATCTGCTCCTTCGTACACGATTTCATTAATTTACGAAACTTAAGTAAGTCGCGGAGGCCTTAAGCGCCGAATCTACAATTTATGTAAAACGGCCCCGCCGATGTGCAAACACACTAGTTCGTAATACTCGGTAACTGTGCGCTGTACACTAAGTAGATTAAGTATGTTCCTGCCTTTGTGGGTACACCTATTCATCTTGTAGTTTTCGATAGGTATGAAAATCTGTGGAAAATCTTGCTATATTTGCACAGATTTGTAATGTTCTAAGTAAGTTCTTGTAAGCTTTTTTTGCTGTTATTTTAATGTAAGTAGGCATTTCTGCTAGATGTTACCATATTTGATATAGGTACCTAAATAAAAGAGAGTAGGTAAAGATATCAAGTCTCAAAAGAGGTTGGTTATAAAAAAATGTAAAACAAAAACCCAACACCACAAACGCTTCCATAATTTCTAATCAACATCAGATACGGCATAAAATCCAGAAAAAAATCGCAGCTAATACCTTTGTAGCCGTATTACACAGCGAATTAATTCCCTGGCGTTCCCACTGGCCATAAATAAAGGCCTCGCGCGTGCAAACACACGGAAAGTGCGCAAACAACATAAAACACGGAATGATTGCAATTAAAAACGCATTGCGGGGTCACGTGACCCCTGACGGCCATCTTGCCGGCGCCTCGGCCGTTGATTATGAATTAGGTATGGGTTGTGAATTTGGAAGTTAGAATTTGATAGTTTATTAGGGTTTGTGGGAGTCGTAACGGAATGGTAGAGTAATTTAAGTAGGTAAGGCTTTTGATTTAGGAAAAAACGTTGAGGTAAGCCCTATATTTTCGATTCTTGGAATGTTGTGGATTATCTAAACCATTATAGAAATATTTCAATCATGCATTAGCGCATTATGATTTCAAAAGGTAAAATTTAGAGCGATCGGATTTGCTAAATTTTTGTCTCTTCAGAAACTTAAGTATAATAATGAACAGAGTTTGATTTTGTAGAACGATTTATCCTTCTCTATATTACTCTGGTCTTGGGCTCATAACTATTTATTTATTTATTTATTTATTCAACCAAAACTTACACTATTTTTACAGGTATAACCCAATACAATAGTGGAGCCATCCTAATACTAAACTTAAATGTTATAACTAATTACATGGAATGTTATCTTTGTGAATTCACTCAATGCACACGCAAAAATGTCAATCTCCTCTGCCACAAGGTTAAGAGTGCGAAGCGCCCGCGTCAGGGGCGCCTCGTGCAATAGATTAGTTCGACCACGAGGTACGGCCAATAGATGAGGCCGACGTCGCCGCCACACGTACCTATCCGGCACATTCAGACACACTAAATTTAATATGTTGGCGTTATATATTTTGCCTCTAATTAATTTAAATAAATATAACACAATTGCGAATTCACGTCTAACTCTAAGCTCGTTGTATCCAACCATGCCCAATATAAACAGGGTTGGATACATAAGCGGGTAAAAGGGATATACTCCATAGAGCCTCAAATATAAAAACCGAACAAATTTATTTTGTATTCGCTCCAACATAAGACTATATTTAGTCTCATGTGGAGCCCAGATGACTGCATTAAACTACGTTAATGCTTTCGATCAAGTAGATTTTTTTTTTTATAAAATCATTTCAAAGAAAAACAAAAAAACCTTTCCCAACACACGAATTGCAAAATAAAGACTTGCCCAAAAAGTATGAAACTCGACCGGAAATCTGGGATTTGCTAGCTGTGTTTGCGAACGAACTAGCGATTTAAGTAAATAAAGATGGAGTGCAGTATGCAGCCGGCCTATCGAGGACCGAAGCCGATAGATTTCGTATAGATACTCGATTTACCTCGACTAGGTCAAGCTGAAAGTTTTCGACCTACTGTTTTGGCTTCCATCTGACTTTTTGATCGAAATCTTTAGCAAAAAGATAGGACGAGAAAATAGGATTGTTTGGGAGAAGAGAATGTTGAGTGCCTTTTGTCTTTTCTAAACATTTACCATACTAGGTTACCTAAATGCGTTCGCTTAAATGGGTAATTAATAGTCCAGATCGCTAGCTTTCAGACGCTTATAATTGTCAAAAATATTCGTATCACTAACCTCATTGCTCAGATGTAAAATAAATCTCATTCAAGCTTATCCCTACATAAAATCTTTATTGCGGCAATTATTATTATTAACAACGAGTCTATATACAATAGACTCAAAAACTCCCTTCAAATTACAATAAAAAATCATATATTATCCCGAAACCCGCCCTAAAGATTGTAATAAGTATTTTTTTATTTATGGGCCCTTATGGCCCGCGGTGCTAATATCGAGTAAGATCTCGGATCATCCTGAGGTTGGGGAGCGGATCCGGGGGGCTATACTAGCTGTTTTATGCATCACATCGTTTATACGAGTTTTATTGAGTAACGCTCTATTAAGCGTAAACTGTTATCGGTACTGTTTTGTAATATCATCGTGACTTGAATCTATGAAGTTATTGTGAGGTTTATTTATGATATTTTACAATTACGTTTTAGATTTATAAAACTCATATAAAATACAAGAAAAAATACCGTAAATCTAAATAAATCCGGAGTATTATAAGTGAATGAACATTTAAGACTTGTACCTGACTCGATGCAATGGATATTTTTTGGAAGAATCTTCAAAGAGATGCATAATTCGATATTGCTACAGGAGCAAAAAGCCTTTTCCCGTGGCATATTCTAGGTAAGGGCTATGCCCAGCAGAAGACTGGTTGCTGATAGCATGTTTTTCAGAATATTATTGTTAATATTGTTCCATTGAAATGTTTACCTAGTTCTTCTGCGATTACCCTGTTTTTGACGCAATAACACTTTTAGTCAGTTTCACCAATAAGGATCAAGAAGCCAAAACATTTTTATCCAAATGAGTAAAACATACTTCTATCACGCCAGTTCGTGTAGCTATAAATCATGTCGTGGGTAAGGTGCCCTAACGTTTTTAGACTTATCTGTAGTTCTTAGAATTTCTTACGATAGTCGGTATATGGAAATATTTTAAGATACAGCGAACGAAGTTTGTTCAGTGAGATAAGCGATGTAGCGGATGCCGGCGTGTTTACTTTTATATAATGTACGGTAATACATACGGGCATGGTTGTTGCGTGGAGTACGCTTCACTATATAATACAATCATAATATTACCTGAAGATATTATATTAAAAATTGCCTGTTCTGGATGTGGATGTTTTTGAGGCTTGAATGTTTTGGAACTCCCGCGAAACAAGGGTTAAAAGTCTCAGTGTGGGAGTAGTTAAAAAGAAACGAATATACTTATTTGGACAATTTTTTGTGTCGAATATATCCATGCATTCCAAAATGAAAATGATGGGGAAAACTATCCATAAAGATAGAATCTTTGTGGTTAAATCATTCACAAAAATTGAGAGCCAGTTTAAATTTCTAGGTATTACATAGAAGTCTAAAAATTTTACGAAGAATCCGTTTGATGGAAAATCTCATACTGAAATTCTCCATAAACCAGCTTTTCTAGAAAAAACCTGATAACAAAACGAGTACCGCGACATGTAATATGAATTATGTATGCCGATGTGTTCGTAAGCATACACTAAGTGCTACTGATGGCGTACCTTGTATTCTATTCTCATATTCGAAGGCGTGGCAGTCATACCTAGCGATGTGAATTTAAATGATATTTACAATTACTGGGATCTACTGTGAACTTCAATTTGTTCTAAGTAGGTGTTTAAAAAGAGATGCCGCTCTACAACATAGCACGCTGTCTCTCTTTATCGACTACAGCAGTATAGTTTAAAGAGATAGTAAGACTCTTGGTAGATGTTTTTAGCTTGTCAGCGTTTTACAGAATAAGTTATGCACTTGGATATGTGTTTTCGACACGTGAGACTAAGATCAGAGAGTCCGGTTTGGTATTTCTTTTATATAAACTCTTTCAGAATCAGAGAGTTTTGGAAGATATTTACAAATCGTTGGTAGGGTTTAGCCGGTTTAGTGTTCTGTTTCCAAAGATTAAAAACCTCATACTACTAAACTGAGTTATAGATAACATTCTAAAAGTTCTAAAAAAAGAAAGGATACTCAAATTTAGATTATATGTACCTTCGTTTTTTACGTTTTATTCTTCTCAGCATATGTCTTCTTTGTCTTTTAGCAACATCCTAGAAAGTTTATTCCAGCCTTGATTACAGCTATTTACCTCTTCTAAGGACCACGTCGCCATTTTTAGCCGCCGTACAGTTTTTTTAGCCCGTCCTTCAAGTCTCAATCAAAATACTTTCCAAGTTGCGTAAAAGACGTTTTGAGTTGATCGGCCGCGGCTCGAACGACCAGACAAGCCTGTGTCAACATACAGGGAATTAGTCCAAATTATGTGCGCCTCCCTTACCCCTCCTGGAGGCCTCTGGGTACTCCCACCCTCCTCCGAATCAATATTTGTTGTCCGTACTCTTCTACTTTAATACACGCACAATGCTCACTCATAACCCCAAGCAAAAACCAACCTTTATCACAAGAGTCACGGTTCGTTTTTGAGGTTCTACCGCTTGGGAAGTTGTGTCGTTTCGTTTTTGGGTGAAGTAGACTCATCCCCAGTTCTTGCTTTCTCATCCAACGCAATGCTGTCTCGCTCTAGCGCTGTTTTCCACTAGATGCGTGGAGCATTGGTATGTGGATTTGGTTATACAAATCATATATTATGTACCATTTTCTTATCGGAAAAATGGATTATGTTAACGAGTTCGGTTTTGTCTGAGATAACTAGCGCTGTTAGGAAATGGTTTTGATAAGATTTAAGCTCCTCATTAGCTTAAACCAAAATAAATCTGTATGGATTTAAAACTAGATTTTTGTCCTGATGTTAATGTTTAGTGTTTAGGTACTTGAAAACAAACGTATAGATTTGAAATAAAAGCAAGCCTTAAGAGATTTTCTCTAAGTTTGAGAAGATATGAACACTATTTTCACAGATTTACAGGTCTCTGAAAGCAAAGTCTATACAAGCTATAAAATTTGAATCCTCAATAAAATGTGGCTTACATCGAATGTTAACAGTCAACATACAAAAGTGGCCCACAAAAGCCATTTTCGTGTAAGTTACACATCAATTAATATAAAAACTCGCATCTCGACTCTTGTTGAATATTCATAAAGAGCTGTTAATTGCACAAGTCGGCAAATACGAGGAGAGAGCGACTCCACGGTTCCTAGTAAGGCATGTCTCCCCGCCCCCCACGCCCCCCTCCCCTCGTCGCAAAAGGCCAACCCTACGCACACAGACACAGCACACGCACACAAACAAGAGTGGCGCGCGCAACCGGGAAAACTACGGCCTTTTACGTACGTATTGTGTACAAGAACGCGATTACAGTATATTTTTGGAAAAATATGATTATTACACAAATATTATTTTGTTTTATTTTACGTTAACATTAGAAGTCGATTATTTTACAACTTTTCGCGATATGTAAGTATTGATTAAGGATTATTGTTTAAAGTTCATATATGTAAGTATTTTCGATCTCAAAGTTTCATCTGCTTTTAAAACGGATGGATGGAAAATAGACATCATATTTACTGTATCATTTGATCAAGTTTTATATCAATGTATCAAAAGACTAAAAAAATCATTTGCATAGACAAGTTCGACGAGTTTCTGAAAAAGAATTACAACTTTAATTTCCCAAAACCATCTGTTTATCTCGCATATACTGCGCAGAAAACGCGTGTTGGGTGTGTGCGCATCTATTTACGCGACGAGTAAATATGTACCCTCGACGTTTGTGGAGGCTGCATTAATAATTCAATTGGTTGGCCCGCTCAGGTAGCATTTAAACGATTTTTAACTTGCCGCCAAACGGATTAATCGAAGCCGGAAGAACGGACGAAGAATTCGGAAGCGTTGTGTTTGAATTTTATATTTAATCGACTCTTACTTTTTAATTATCGTAATTTTGTTCGATTGTTTTTTTTCTTTTCTTTGTCTTTCCGATTATTATGCTTTTAGCAGATTAACAGTATTTAAGGGTAGGTTGAATAATTTGTAGGTTTTATTAAGAGGTTTTTAAGACTTGTTTAAGGTGATTGCGTTAGATTCATGAATAAATATTAACTTCTTACCTTTTTACGTTTTGACAGAGAGAACTACGAATATATGAGTCTTGCACAGATGAAACAAAGTACCTACGAATAGATATACATGTACATATTTTGTTTGATCACTCTACTCTTGGCTTGGATTCTCTGAAAGACTGCCTTATTTCATACCATTGCGGACTCTGCTTCTACTAAACGAGAAAGCCATTACAAGAGATTCAGTCATAACCTGCGCTCACTCATTATAGATAATAATTCCACTGAATTCTCAAGAGATTAAAACAGCAAAACTCTTTCCAAATTCCTTTAAAATCAAGCATCATTAATCTAATCTTTCCTCTTTGCATACTAACTCTATTAGCCAGGATAATACAGCCTTCGCCAACAGCTAGTGGATTGGGGTCGTGTCAAACAAACGGACGGACAAACGCCGGCCGGTCGCGGCTTGATTTCTTTGCCAAACACTAATATTTGAAAACCAAGCTCGACATGATTACAGTGTGATCTTGGTTGTGTTTTGCGCATGCGTGGAGGGTGCATGGCTGGTGACGGTGCCCGCATCGATGCCGATGGTGGAGTGTTTTTTATCTTTAGTACTTGTTGAATAAAGGATCAGATTGGGATACATTTTGCTTGGAGGTTGTGTTTCTGTGTGGACACGGAAGCACGGAATTATTGTAGGTCTTGGTAAAGGCTTTGAATGATTGAAACGAAATTTTTGTAGGTCTTCGCAAGAGCTATGTTGAATGATCTTTTAAACTGAGACTTTTCATGGATTGCCCGATTGGTTTAATCTCACCTACATGTCATATGATCTCGGATTTAAACTCCGTCTTGTAAAATGCAAAAAATACGTTCTCGAACTTTCTCAATAATGTAATTATGTATACATATTTCATGTATAATTGTACATTAATATACAATATTTCGTCCATAAACTTATACAGAGCACATGTGTAAACATTATCGGTGCTGTAAATTGAATCTATTGTGAATGGGATGAAATTATTTATTGTTCGTTTGTTTAATTATTAAATGTAAAATGTTCTGATGATAAATATTGAAAACAGTTTGTTCTTATAGTTCTTTATTCATTGAAAACGAGAACAGTCTTGTTGTAGGTGCCCGTGGTCCCATTGTTGAATCCAAGGTCGATAAAATGAGATATTTTGGTTAGGTGATGGAAAATCATGTTTAAAATTTTGTAAATATGAAAAAAGACATATTTATATAAAACGCACTGAATGTTATGACAATTGTTTTGCAAAGTCCTGTACGGAAATCACCGCAATAAGATAAAATATCAATTTAAAACTTTAGTTTTTAAAAGGGTGCACTACACATTTACGACACATAAAATCGACGACTTATTCTATCTGAAAACTTTAACAAAACTAATTTAATTAGTCAGTAAACTATATCGATAAAGCGTTACCTTTCTAAATCCGTACAATTGTCAAAGTTTAACCATAAACGAGTAAGCATGTTGCCAAACAATTTGAGTCATAATCGCAATTAAAACAGTCACATATTATTGTGACGCGAAGTCCTAAGCCGTGTGTGTAGTGGGATAGTTAAGTTGGAGTTGAGCGCCCCTGCTGTATCTATGTTGAAATATTTGCTGTGTAAGCGGTGACTGTGAGCTAGGGTGCGTCTACATGTCGCGAGTGCTTTGGTCTGTGGCCTCTCGTACTTGTTTTTGAAGATTCCGGTGGTTATAAGGTTTGGGGGAGGTTAAAACCTGTTTGGTAGTTTATCGTCAATTTTGCAGCAATTTATCCTTGTTGATATTGAGTCAAGTCACTGAAATTAATGATTGAATTTTATACAAGGTGCGATAATAAATGCATATGCATAAGGTCTAATACCCTTTTCCCATCTCCTATTTTATGTGGTATCTGATGACATTGCTATGCTGAATGAATGTCAGGAGAATTCAGAGATGTTCATTGAAAATCCTGTGCATTGAATTACTTCCATTTAAATCACTTTTATTGCTTAAAACAGAAGATGAAGCTGCGGGAAAACTTAGGCACTTTTTAAACCACGTTCAAAGTCAGTGCAAGTTGTATCCTTTCAAAGAGTCGCCGAATATGTCTGCACCCTTATGCATATACCGATGTTAGGTGCCGGTTGATTGTTGTCACAGTAAATTTGTTCTCCCCCCACCCCGCGCTTGGATTAGCCTGTTTTTCTACTAAACACAACAGTTTTATCTCATTGTATTTAATTGTGCATGTTTGCGTTGACAAACTGACGCACGCAGTACATTTGAAGCGCTTTCTTAAGACTGTTTGATTTGCTAATTATAATTGTAGTACGAGCTTATTTGGTTAGCGCGAGTTGTACAACAAAGTATGGTAGGATAACGCTGTTTTGTATATTCTATAAAATAAAAAAGATAATGCTGATTTTCTGCAAATCGATCTTGCAAAGTTGCAAGTTAAAGGAGACAGAAGATAGTTTGTTTCTTATAATTTACTAGAATAACCTACACCACGAAGCTTGAGCCAGCTAAGTCATCTTATCGCCATCGCTATCGGTCCCTAGCACAAGAGAGGGGTAAAGAACTCCTGTGGTTTAGCCGGTAAGAGTCCTCTACGCCTTCCCCAGGGCGGAGAAACTCCATGAGTATTGCCCCGGGTAAAAAGTCATCTACTAAAATAACACCATCCTAAAATGCTGAAATAATAACTCACTTTCCAAAGAACCAAGCGAAGGTTACGAAAACCAAACGTACATAAAATGCAAATGATTTAATGTACCGAGAGACAAAAACGGTAGTAATAAAATAATAATTTTAAATTTCCAGTGTGTATAACCTCGATAAAAGCAAGATGGCGTCGCGTTATCGCGGCCATGTTGTTTGCAGAGCGGCCGGCGCAAGCTGCGCAAGAGTTTGTTTTCTGGAGACCTGTTTCACAAAGACGTTTATAATTCGAGAATTTTAATGAGGAGGACATTTAAAGTTTATTTTTCTTGCATATTTTTTTTTATATTATTGGTTTATGCTAAGTTTGTACTGGGTTTGGGTAAGGTGGCAGATTGGGAGGCGTTACGTTTAAAAACAAATATATTGGGTGGGTGGTGCCTTGAATTTTGATAAGTTGGCTTTAGTTTTATTTTGCTTATTGCAATATATCAATGAGAACATATTTATTTAAATGTATGTTAATGGTATAATTTGGTAACGTATTTATGTAGGTGAGTAGGTGTCGTCCTTTCCACGATTCTAAACCGTTTAACTTAATGGATCTTTGTGCACATTCTTCTTTTAAACAAAACTATGAGTTATAGAAAAATATCACGTGCTAACTGGCCACAATTTTTCAAAACCAATCATCATAGAAAACGCAGCCTCCATCACATAACCTCAAAGTAATTACAAAAAATTGCACAAAAGTTACAAAGCAAACGTAGTTTCCTAAGGCCAAGGGGCCTTGTATTGGGCCCAGTTAAATATGTGCTCCACACACACAAACACACATAATATGTACACAGCAAGCTTGCTCGGAAAATATTTGGTAACAGGCAGTAATCCAAAGAGTTTGCCGTGATAAACTTCAAATAGAGATAGTTCTGATTGTTTGGAAAACAATTGAATTTAGAAACTGAGAGCTATTGATTGTTTAACGTCTTTAAAAGAAACGCTGATTGTGGTTATACAAATTGTATCATATTATTCGATGAATTCAAAATTCAGCAATCTTACGTTGCAGTGTCAGTCATGTGTTCAGAACAAGAAAATAGCAATAGATTTTTAATTTATATTATTAATTTTGCGACCTTTATCGTTTGATATCACATGCAAGTTCAGTTTTAAGGCTCTATTAAAGGTCATCATCAATACGTTGATCAGTAAAGCAAATGAACTGTCGACACAAGAAAAGGGTGCGGTAGCGTACCACATTCGAAGCGTCGTTATTATTTAGGAATCACACCTTCAGCCACATCAATATATCAGTAATAAAGATACCTTATCAGATCATTAACCGATTAATAGCTAGCAACACCGTAAATCAATTAAAACCCTCCGAAAAGACTCTAGAGACCCCCAAGACAAGCCGTGTCCCAAATAACAAACCAAAAAATGTACTCCAAAGGTGTCAACATAGAAAACACATCAAAATATTGACAGTGTAAATGTAAACCGTTTGACCTTGACCGTGACCTTGGCAGGCGGGTTCAGCCGCGGACGATAACTAGAGTTAATATTGGCACCGTACACCAAACTGTTTGACAAACGCTCAACTCTATCAATATATAAACACAATATTTATATATGAAGCGCTTTCGGTTCGCTTACAACCAGCACTTGTGTAATTTGCCTCTGAAACTGATAATCTGTGTGTCTGTCTATGTACATTTGCGTGACGTAAATTTGCTCTTTGGTTTAAGGTTTTAATGAGGACCCATTGCTCTACATTTGTGGATTTTGTTTGTGGTTCCTTTTTTAAATGCTTGGTACGAATTAGGTGGGAAATGCAGTTTGGAAAGAGAAGAAAAACTTATTTGAAATTCGGACACTATTACATTTTCCTGTAGTTTGATGATTCTGCAAAGAAAAATAAGATGGGTAGAAATAAAAATACTATGTGATGCTATGCCAGGCTAATTTACTGATAATGAAAATCAAAATGAGTTTCAGTAACTATGTCTAATTCCAAAAATCAGAAAGTTTGACCATTAAATACCATAACTCTTTCCACTCATTCTCTCCAAAAAAAGTATCTCTTGTTTCACTAGAAAGAGACAAGAGTATTAACAAGTTTCGTCTCTTATTTCTATTATCGCAAAGGAAGACAATTAAATTAACAGACTGATTTGAGTACTTGTGCGTTGACATTGTCAAAGCGAGTTCATTGAACGTTTTCGTCCGTCCTTTTGTCCGGGTTTTTACTGAGTGCAGGTCCTTGTGTATTGATTTACGGCATTTAGTATTTTAACCCCTAAACTGCTTTGTTTTGTAGTGCAAAGAGGTATTGAGAGTTCATCACAGGGTCAGAAAATAATTCTTACGAAGTATTTTAGTTTTTTTTTAATGATTTTTTTTTCATAATTTTGATCAGAATAGAAAATTTACCCTTAACTTATATTGACACCTTAAGTTGCATATTGTCGGTTTCCGGAGCATGTTCTAAATGTCTGTAGCTTCTTTAGATACATTTCTGGACGATTATTTGTCATTTGGACTACTAAGTTAAACATTAAAAGACGACTTCAATATCGTCTTTAGTATCAGTCTACTCTGATAGTAGTATTTGTCCAAACTGTTTGAGGTACAAATTGACTTCTCCGTCCAGCTTGTTTTCGCCAGTGACAAAGAATACTTAAATTACATACATATGAAAAATCATACATAACATAAATGAAGGCTCTTGAACAATCGAATTGAAAATAGAAGCCAAATGCTTGAAAAAAAAAAGACTTTTGAATTAGAGAACACGCTGATTCCAATTTGTACCCAAACCATATTTAAAGAAAACATTATTACAACTTTTCCACATTTAGAGGAGACCCAACAGCTGTTTTAATTTAAAAAGCTTGAATTCTGTAAGTTCGGTTAGGTAAGAGAAGTGCGCGGGCGTCGTTTCACACAAGTTATGGCATTTCGTACTCATCTCAAGTGCTAATGAGATGAGCGGCGGGTCCAGACTGCACAAATTATCGGCTGTAGTGTAATGTGAGTAATGTGACCCGAACGTACCCTTTTACGTGCTGTGCCTCGTTTAGACTGTTAGGGATAGTAAGTAGTATGATGCCGTTTATTGATTTAAGAGCTGAAAAAAGTAAAAATGTATGTAAATGTGTTTGTAATCCCTACACAGCTTAACAAACCAAATGATAATGTTTTAGATAATATATTAAATGTTTTGTTTTAAAGGTAGTTAGTAACTTTAAATCAGTTTTTGCCAGTAATCAGAATCTACATGTTTTTAATCATTAATTTATATTTTGGTTTTTAATAATTAGTAATTATAAATTCCGTTTCGCACACTATACACTGTCAGTTATAACCGTATCTATCTGTGTTACGTCTGTGTCGTCTGTATTTTTTATGTAGAGATTTAAAAACGAAACGATCTAAGATTTTTTTTTCTGATCTCTATTGAAACGATTAGAAAACTCAACTCAACCGCTTCATACCTATTTCAAAACCTAATGAGGTCACGTAGCGTATCTGCTTTTGCCAGTAACTATCCTGTAAAACAGGTTCAAACGAGGCTCGGTCTCCAAAAGCGCAAGTCTCACTGTTTGCGTTAACAATTCTGGCGCGCACAGATTCGTATACCTCTGGCTAACGCGTATTTATTTAGCGATATATATGTAATTGATAGCTGCGACCGAATGTTGTACATCCATGTTAATTTACAACCTCAATGTGGAAGTTCCTTTTCAAAAAGAATAAAATGTTTTGAACACGTGCCACCCAGATTACTGAGTAATCTTGGTACTTTACTGGCATGGATTCTGACGGGATTTCACACTAACAAAGTTTTAAAAGTATAGCAGAATGATAGAGTTTGTTATAGATTTAGCTGATTACCAGGATAGACAAGGTCTATTTGCATTGCGTTTTACATAAAATGTCTCTAACTTGGGCCTGCTTTGCTTCTACATTGTTTGATTGATTCTCTTTTTTTGTGAAAGGTCTGTAATTAATAATTGTTTACCATAAATTGGATTAAACATATTTATTCTTTATGAACAACAAGAAATCCATCTTCTATTGAAAAATACGATATATACTTTAAGATATTTCAATAATATATTCTTATCATCAATTCGATCGGTAGTTGAGAATTAAGAAGGCTGGTTTAAATGTGTCGTGAGCTGATATTTACGTGAAGGTTGGGCAATAACGCGCAAGCGCATGCGATGACATCATTCGTTCAGATGATTTTCAGCTATAGCTTAGTAAGTGTATAGGAGTAAGTTTTACAGTGGCTTTGCTTGTATTCAAGGAAGAAATATTTCATTAAAATTAATTTTATTTTAATTGCAAATATTGATTTTTGAAAATATTCCTTACCTGACTACAGAAACTTCTCAAAAAAATTATACACCTTAATATATCTACTTCTTTTATTATAATTAAAACTTGTGTAACAAGATAAATTAATATAAAGAAACGTGTTTACCTTCATTACGAATAGAAGTATAAGTTATTTTCTTTATTTATGTGACTAATATTTGACTACCTAGTTACACTTAAGCGCTTAGTTTGAACGACAAAACTCTTCTAACATTTACTGAGTTTGGTGTATAATTACAGTAAATATGTCAAGTTAATTATAGCCACGCCTATGAAACATTCATATCTGTCAAATATTACATCCATAAATAACAAATTACGTCATATGACGTACACATACCAGAAAAATGAGATAAATATTTAAATAAATAAAAAACAGCGTGTATGCAAGTACTAAGCGTTGAAAAACATTGAGAATCAATTCATTTTATACTAAATAGCTGTGAAAATATAAGAATTGTAACCGAGTCGTGTATGCCAATAAGCAATATCAAACAGTGTGGATGTGTGACTTCGAATAATGATATTTGCTGAAATCGTTAGGAGCGCCGTGGCCGGCCATCTTGCGCGATTCACGGGCAACGCTATGGAAAATCACGGACGGCTTAAATATTATATACTTATATTGTGTGAGCTGTAGTAATATGATTGTTAGAAGTAAAAAGACGGGGTTGGGGATATGTTTAGTTTAAACGGTTAATGGTTTATTGTACTTGTTTATGTGTTATTGTTTAAAGTACTAGTGCAATTAATGTTTTCTGACCGTGTTTCAATCTTCATTGCAACTGGCTTTTAGTTTCTCTGGATTCAATTGAGTACCACGTTTTTCATAGAAGGACTGAATTTAACAACTGTTATTTAACAACCTTTGAACATCTGAAACAAAAGAAAGCCTGTTTTAATGTCGATGAAATAAATTGTTGCATATAAGTTAAGGCAGTTAGGTTTCATATCAAAATCTCCAGTCGCATAATGAGTGATATTCGAGAACATGGAAACAGATTACTATTCCAGATTTTATACAAATTCCCAAACATTGCACAATATATTGCGCAATATTAAAGTGACATCTAAAACAATATGCTAATTAAATTGTCAGTAGTCACGTAAACGATCGTTGCATGACACACAGTCAATATTTGTATCAACTAATATTATCACACTGTACTTCAATTGACTTTTATAATCAGGACAATTCTTGTACCGTTATAAATTAATTTGCTTAAGACTAAGGAATTATTTTGCCAGTAAACAGTTCTCGTTTATTGATGTAAATATTTAATATTTGATTCGTGTAAATGTCTTTTATTGTGGTTCATTTTTTTAGAATTTGACCGATAAGTTGCTGTAAATATTTGTTGCTTGACTGCGGGCTGCGTTTCGTTGTGGCGTGGTAACCGACGGCTTTTGAGAATTTAGTTTTAATTAACTTATTATGAACTTTTTTGTTATAAAAACTCGTCTTTCTTCATATCATTTTCCGTTTTTTCTACTTCAAAACAATGTATTTACATAGGTACTAAATAAATGAAAAAAAAAATGCTTGTAACTATCACACGGGATTAAAGTAAAACATATTTCCTATTGTAGAGATGGCATTTATTATGCATTTAATATTTTTTTAATTACTACATTTTTTATTATTTTTCATTTTTTAATGCTTTTCAGTATATGAAGCTCTACCACCACGTCTTACAGTAATATTATTATTTTTGTAGGAGTGAGACAGCTTAATACATAGCGTACAGCGGCATTTCTCTTTCACACCCCCAGTAATACTGCCTACTTTGAATAGAATTGTACTTAATTATATTTGACCCCTGAATAGCGCCACAACACATCACATGACCGTAATTCTTCATGCTTATTGCTGTACTAAGTTATGTGGGCGGCAAAATGCATTCACAGGCACACTTTAATTTTTACCAAACTTTGCACAGTTAAAATCTCTGTGTAAAGTTCATATTTTAGCAACTACTTCTTTTCTGTAATCGTACCTAAGCATACAATAATACCTATAAGTTTTTTTTAATATTTTTATAAGTAATTTAAGTCATTTATTGACTTAAATTATTAGGAGAGATTAAGTAAGAATTGCCTTCTTGTGTTGAATAGAACAACTGAAACATACGGTTTTATTACGGTAGAGAGTGTTGTTTTGTCAAATATTAACATAAAATTATATGTGGACCAGTTACTTTTGATGTCTCGTATCGCTAAGAAAATTATTTTAGAAATAAGCAGTATCTTTGTAGATATGTATTAGAATATTGTGCGTGTTTCTAAACTTGTGTACATAAATAAACTATCAAATCTATTGCTTGTAAAAAATATTCTTCAGACAATGTACAAAATTCTTTCTCTTTAAATTAAACAATTTGAAGATTGGCGGTGTCTGAAAAATTGTCAAGGAAACGAGCGCTATCTGCCAAAAAATACATCTTAAAATATTCATAAGCAACTTCTTTAAAATTTAAACATGTCTTAAAAATTTCAACATTTTTAAAAGAAAATACCTAAGAGAACATCACGACGTCGACGATATCATCAAAACTATTTGTTTGCAGATCTTGCGTTATCTTGACAAACGTGAGACGTTAATGAGTAATTAAAAGAAAATTTTCCACGACCATAATCACTTGTGATAACAGTGGCCTGTCATTTGTAAGATTGACGGGGATATTCTTTGTTTCGTGTATGGTAGGGTTGTAATGAATCTCCGTATCCGAAACAAGAAAATCCGAAAAAGTATTTGAATTTTTAACTGTCCTTATTTTTCGATCCGAACAAGGGATTTTTATTATGACATATAACAGAAAAAAAAACGGAATTTGTATCCATGTCTGAAACTATTTGACAATAACTTACGGCGACCTTAGAAATGGTTTAAATTTCATATGCGAAAACTTAATGTATTCATGATAAATCTCTACCGGATCAATATCCGAAGTTTAATATCCGAAACAACTCTAATTTATACGGACATAAATTTTATTAATGCTTGATAAGATTCTGTTTGTGCAGAAAGAGCGGTAGATGATTAAATAAGTGACAATGCACACACCATACACATTTACATACATTTAAATAGGAATATATATAGTTACATATTAAAAATTTAGTCAATTCTGTACCTATTTGAAAAATAGCATTTACTTATTGCAATTTCAGAGTATTCTGCCCACAGCTCTTATAATGTCAAACGTAAAAATAGCTTTTTGAGTCTTAAATGGGAAAAATGAGTAATGTTCAAATCAATTAATTTAGATTTACGCCTAAAACGTTAAATTTCAAACAAAAAATACTTTCTATGTTCTTTGTACAAGAAAAATCTATAATGAGTTGAGAGATTTTGTTATTTTCCAAAGATTCCACTATGATCTTAAAAATTTAACTCACTTACTTCATAATTAAAAATAGAATGATAACGTCAAAAACATAATGTGATAGCATTGTGGGTGTGTCCAGTTTACTCTATTGTTTCAGGAAGAGCATGTTACTAGAAAAACAGACTTACGACTGATGAAATATGATCTAAATTGCATTAACGAGGGTTTCAATTATAACATTTAGCTCATAAGCATTTATGTCGTGAAGTTACATGTCACGTGCTGTTAACTTTTTTTTTTGGCAAATGTATTTAATTATTCTGCCTTTTTACCTCCTACTGCGAGCCAAAAATGCCATGTTAGTAAAACACGTACAAAAATGCTAGTTTTGAGCCACAGAGGACATTATTTGATTAACACTAATTAGTATGAACCGGCTTTGCCTCATCCGGCGGCAAAGTAAAGGCAACGCGGCGTTCTTAAACAAAGTTATGAAAAAACTAACTTTTATAGCAATCACTCTTATTTTCTTAACAATAAAGATCGAATTTTATTTTCGAAATTGTACAATTAAACGTGTTTTAAACTCAATTTGTGTGATGGAGAAAGTAACTTTCTACACATCCATATTTTGTCATAATTTAAATTTATTGCAGAACTGGCCGCTTTCGTTTTAATTTTCGAAGCGCAATCGTTCTTTATTCAAATTTCGACAAGAATAGCTGTAAAATACTAGAATATACTTGTAGTATATTCTAGTATTATCTACGTCCTTTATTTAATATACGAAGTTTTATTTTTCTTCTGAAATAAAAAAGTCCTTCTTAAAGACCCAATGAACCTAGTCAGCATAGAAATACAAAACACTTTCAATTACAAATTCCCGTTCAATATAACATAATAATTATCGATAATAATCGTTGCACCGAAACACACTGCGCCCATAACGACAATCGAACACCCCCACCCTAGTAATTAGTAAAATCATCAAACATTTAGCGAGACAGGATTCCCACCGTACAATAAATCCATACATCTCGTTCTCGACCGATTTCACGGACAATCCCACACAAAAGGAACAAGTCAAACGGTGTGACAAAGGCCATTCATTTTAAAAGACCCCTAACAACATTATACCGATGTAATACATATTTCATTATTAATTTCCACCTTTTATGGTCCTTAATTTTATTACTGTAGCAACCCCGGACGTTATTTTTTTTTAAGGCCGCGGAACGATGCTACAATGCCAGCCCGTTAACAATAGGGGGCGTTGTATTGTTGTACAATACTTTTTTTCTGTTGATAGATAGTTTTATAATCATGTACGGTTAGACGAACAATTATAATTTAGAAATAAGTTTTATTAGAATTAGGCTACACCTTACCTATAAGCACTCGTAATTGAGTATGGTTTATCAACAACCGAAGGCTTCGTTTGGATAACATGTTTTCTTCATGAACAATGGTGATCACATCCCCATCTACCTATTCTTCCTTACCAAAGTACACGTACACGCATCTAGCTTTTGATTTAGGTATTTTTTGTTCTTGTGCAACAGACTGGCTTTCAAAACTCTTATCAATAGAACGGAGTTTCAATGGACCTTAAAAGTTTGCTCTGCCCATTATTTTGCTGACTGTAAGTGTTCTGATCGACACAGGCCCACAGTTCCTGAACGCGTCCAGAACCGTCCTATTCACAAGGAGACACCGTTCGCTTCCGGTTGCCCTTTCATTGTGCAAGTCGGCGAGCCAGATCGCGCGCCGCCGGCCATGCGCAACAATGGAACGATTCAAAAATCGAATTCGCGATTCAAAAGCGCATCGTTGAGGTTTATTGGCTTATCGCTTGATTGATTGTGCGAACGCCGACGCAATTTTTTTTCTTTCAGTGTTGCCAGTTTTTATTATCGAATAACTCGATAATATATTTTGATTTGGGCGTGTCGAATTTGTGGATCCCCTTTGTCGGTTGCAGGAAGTTTTAAGCTACGTTTTCTATGTCCTGTAACAGGTACATTTGTATGGAATGTATGATGTTTAGTGCACTTGTGTTTGCGTTACGCCTATTAGGGCTTCCATTTAAAGTAAAGAGGCACGCATTGTACCCGTTTACTGTGCTGAAATGGTTTATATTTGTTAATAAATTATGTTCAATGTCGATTCGCTCCGATGTAGCCTGTTTCTTTGCATATTCTATAACATTTCAATAGTTACAAGTATTCTAAAGCAATTATGTATGTATTATGATTGTACATCTAATAAAAGTATCTATTTGTGGACAAATATTTTATCTAGCCTCTTTATTATTGACATTAACAATCAAGAAGCACTTTCGTAAGCATCGTTATTTTAAGTTTAGTTAGAAATTATCATTCTGCAGGGTACATGAACATTAATCTAAAAGGACTTGAACATAAAACAATATAGGTGGTAAATTACAGAACGGCATTATCGACTAACTTCATATTACCTTACACCTCAAATAGGCTGCAAGCATAATAAAACCTCTATGTAGGTAGTTCCGTACCTTCCATCAGAAACACAGACTATGTGTACTTTAGTTCAATATATTATTATTGTTATAACATACACAAATATTTGTCCACAAGTAGCCTCAAAACATATCTATTATCCACTTATTGCAGTGCAAATGTATTACACACGTCTCATTCGTCATGGCCAATACAAAACGGATATATTACGGAATTTACGGATACTAACCTCCTTGGTACTGAAAAACATGAATCAATGTCCACGTCATCGGGAATTCCATTAAAAAAAAACAACATTTATTACAACAAAGTATATTAGCATAACCTCCCGAAAGACAAAACGTTTTCGTTCAAGTTTTCAACTCACGCGCAAAGATCCCATTGGGCAAAAGTCCCATCCGTGTATCAAGGACATATAAAATGCACTTTATTTGTTGGTTTATAAAGTTCATTTTTCTTTGTGTTTGTTTATGAATACTAAACTAGTATTGTCGGTCAAAGGACCGTGACGTATTTGTGCTACCGTGGATAAACGGACAGACAGCATGTTGAATATGCACAGAGATAAATACACAATCAGATGAAGCCTATTTTTAAAAACCTTTTTTCAGTTCTACGTTGTTGATTGTGTATTGTCAACGTGATGAATAATAACTAATTTGATGGTGTCTGTATGTGTTCCAAAAATAAAGGGCTATTTAAGTATTAGATGCACAAATCGACTTTTAAGTTTAAAACGACATAAAAATCTAACTGCATTTTAAGAAACAATTGCAAGCAGTATGGAATGTAGCAACAAATTCAAAACTTTTACGCTCAAAGGCATCTAGTTAAATTATTATCTACACGGGATCATATTAAATATTTTGTTCTGACCATCAAGCAAAAAGTAAATTAAAAACCAATCAAATACCTATATTAAACAACCCACAAACAACAGTATTTGCCTGACAGACGGCTATTCATCAAAAAAGGCCATTAGATAACCATTATGAATGTTATTTTACGTATGACAACACTCAACAATAGTAGGTATTTACATTCGATGTCAGTTTGTTTTACATCCGAAATACACATTGAATAAACGCGTAACATATTTCTCCCAACATTCTCAGTTCTTTTATGCTTTGAACATAATGTCACGCATTACAAGAGGGCCATAGTTCCGTAGACCGGCCATTGTCAGCACAAAGAAAGGTGAATGAAGAACAGAATAATAATAACACATGTTGCCCGGTAGGAATCGAGAATGAAAAAAGTTTTAAGATATGACAACACCGCCACGTGTTTCGAACACAATAGGATTTCAAATTTGAAAATAGAAGATATTCTGTTGTCATTAATACTGGTTTCTTGCAAAGGAAGTTTAATCTAAAACCTATTTTGTATGTATAACACCTTCCCGCGTAATTCGCGTTATCAAAACCGATATATCAAAAGGGCGTTGTGTTTTTAAGCGCGTGTGACATGTGATAATTTACGTATTATATGTACGTATGTGCTCAGTGGGCTCATAAATTTGCAAGCCCGTGATTTATATGAGGATTAGAGAGCGTTATCATTACATAACTGTGTGGTGGCTTAAATATACAAATCACAGGTATATTAGAGTAATATTTCACTATTATAATGTGATTATACAAGCAAACATTGTATTATCATTAAACAAAAGATATACCTATCTATAGTAACCCACTTAGTTTTGTACAATTTAAAATATTATTTTATCTATTCTTCTATTCATGAATCACCCTATAAAATGTCAGCCAAAAACAAATTCCTATGAAAACAAAGATTTAAAAAAACATGCATTTGATATTCTCAGGCACAATCACTTGATGTCTTTGCCATGTCATGTGTTGCCAGCATCGAGGGCCCTTCAATGTGGCGCGCAAACTGACGGCTCCTAGCAAAATTAACAAACAAAATGGCTGAAGATTATACCTTAACCGCTTTTATTATATTCCTGTCTGAATTTGAAGTACTTTTGGAGAGATTTTTGTTTGTTTAAGGCCTTTCATGTGACAATATCACATTTTGCAAATAGTGTGGATTAAGGATATTCTGGTTGCTATGATGTCCTTTCATATTATTTAATAACAAATAACTATTGTATTCTTCAATTCAACGATGCCGTTTACAAATATTACCGCATGTAGAGTTCTAAGAATTTTCTTGTAAGAAAACCAAAATTCTTGTAAATGACATAGGTTGTTGTTGTCTTGAAGACGTATTAGAATATTTGCGACGAAATTCCGAGAAACATGAAATAACGTCACAAAGAAAATTACACGAAAAATTTTACCCAGACTGGGTGCTATTAAAACTAAATTACGTAGTTACATTACGAACAAACTTCGTTCGTTCCATGAACTGCTAAAATTGTTAGGAATATTCTGCGAAGCAATTTAATTAATTAACGAACAAGAAACTTCTGTCGGCCTTCGGAAAACGTTAATCTTGCTGGCAGTGTAAAATTCACAAAAACTTTAAGCCCCGCATAACGGCAGTAGTTTGAGTAGCGAACTTGTAATAGGTTTAAACTTTGAATATTTAAATTGTCTACAGCGTAATTTTGAAATCACAATCGGTCCACCGGTTATTATGTTTGTGTTCGTTTTGTTTTAATTGAACGGCTTCAGACGTTTACATTGCGCTGAACGTGGGCGTATCTAATAGGGATATTAATTTTATTGAGTTCTATGTGTACTGTCGAGAATTATTCCTAGCTTTCATTATAATTAATATATTCTTAGGCATTGCTTAATAGACAAAGGTCAAAACGCTCTTATTAAGTAGATGATAGTACTATTACTAGTCCAATATACCACATTTTCAGTCAAAGGAAACCAGTAATTCTAAAAAACCCTATTTCTTATCACTTTGTTGTCCTAAACATTCTTCTGAAGTAGTAAGACAGCTTCGGGTGGGGAGATAAATATTTACAGTATTTTCCGTATGGCAACACCGGGGCGCCTGTAAACAATATTTTTAATCGACTCGGCAAACTGTGTCGCTTACACTTAGCGAAACTCGTCGGAAAATAAAAACAAACCAAATAAATTTCTTTGGATGTGTTGCGAATAAGTCAATGTATTGTTGAAAATAACGCATGAATTACTTATTTAGATAATTGTCTTGGGTAATAATAAGGTTTCTTACGCAATGGCTAATACTAAGGCTCTGCTGTCCGACTATCCGTCTGTTGTTAGGCTGAACTTCTCACAGATTATCATAATTATCGATACAGCAACAAACGAAAAAAAATTGGAGCTCTGCACCGGTCAGTAAGATCTTAAAGAAGGTTGACCAATTTTTTTAAGTTAAATTGTATGGAACCTTAAGTGTCGCAAGTTTTACTCGCACCTGATCAGTTTTTATCTTATTAAAACCCTTAAACAGCTGCCGTATATCAAACGATTTGTTGAAAGCACCCAAAGTAACAAACCCAACGAATATCTTTCATTTAATAATTCGGAAAAGCAACGCCCGTACTTAGACGTTTGCACAGTGTTTTAATTAAAATAATTTAAAATATAATCGCTTTAAAGCTGGAGTTGGTAACAAGGGAAGTTGAGAATTTCCGAAACGGGAATAACAAGACAAAATAATAAAATATTAATAAACGCCCGTAGACGGTGGAAAAGTTTCATCGAGGCCAAATATTTGTGTTTCAAATAAAGCGAGCTTGCGATACGATGGGGTTACCGGCGCGGACTCGAACCCGCTACCCTTATAGTCGGCACATTCAGTTTTGCTTACATCACTTTTACGTTGTATTTTATGTGCTTGGACCGTTCGTAATTTTGTTTCTTGTGGGAGCTACAAGTAAAATTATGTTGGGTTTAGTTACTTAGCTCAAAATACATTCTGCTGACTATGGTTCTTGGTGCCTCTCTAGCCATAATACATATATTGCTATAATCGTTAAGGTGACTAGAAAACAATGAAATTTCGTTCCGATTAATCACGTGACTTAGATGTCAATCTCCATGTTTTGAGCATTTCTTGTTGACGTCAGCGAGTATGTAAATTCCACTTGGCTGGATGGCAACAGGGTTGCTTTGGAATGCCTTATGTATTTAACATTGTAAAATATGAAGGTAGAGTGATTTATATCGAGTTCAACCAGTGTCACCTCTTAATTAAGAGCGGTGTTACTTTTCCACAACACTAACATTATTTTAACATATCATAATAGGCTCTCTGCAGTCAATACTGAAATGAAACAAGATGCACTACCGCCTAAATTGTTGAATGGATCAGCAAGTTAATTAACAAAAAAGGTAGCAAAATAAAAACAAATGAAACAGGAACGATAAAAATCAAATACCAGTTTCAGATATCAAACAGAACACATTCGATACAATGGAAATTCTAAAACAAAACCGTTTAACAGAATTGAATACTACCCTCAAAAGTCAAATTGTGAGTGTGATCCAACTACAATAAAAACTGTACATTCAAAGCTATTAGAATGAGTGCCTTGTTGTAATATAATATTAAAATAGTTGGCTAGCTCGGGGGTAGTTGGAAATAAATCAAATAGAACTTTGTCTAACTTGTTAAAACACCGGCCGCGTTCATTCGATTGTTGAAAGTCATTTGATATGCATTTGTGCTGAAACCGTTTTTAGGTTATTTGAGTAATCGTTGTGATTTTTTTTTGTATTTCATTGTCATATAGTTTGTCATTTATAATATAATATATTTGCTTGCGGACGGATTGGTCTACTCTGATTTCGATGTCTTTTTATTTCTGGGTTTGCTTTCGCGTTTGCAGACTTTTATGGCTTTAAATGTTTAAAAGGAATCTCCGGATTCTAGATTGCATTGGCATCAAACTTCTCAATAATTTTACCCAGATTACTAATCCTTAAAAAAGCACCGTTTAATTTTCTGAAATATTTACACAAAAAAACGTACTCAATCGCATTCTATTCTTAAAAATATTCTAACGCCTTCCAAAAGCTCGAAAATGCACTATCTTCCATACACAAAAGTGTACCGATGTAAATACATTCTGCATGTGAATATTCACGGCAGGAGATATAAAGGGGTAAGTAGATATCCAACAATCAGTGAACTGAGTGATTGGCGGGCCGTAGCCGTGTGGCTTATCACGGATGTAGCTGAAGTTACAGATATGACAACTTTACAGAACAGGTCTTTTGGCTGCAATGTTGGCAACGTCCGGTATGGTGATTTAGAGAGGATACTCTGATATGTACTTGTGTTTTTTGGAGTTCGAATTCTTCAGCAGGCAACTGAAATAAGACAAGATTGAAAGTAGTTGTTATCTATTGAGCGTCTGGAATGGAGCAAAGGACACGATGATATGTAAAATTAAAGAGGTATTTTATAGTTTTATTAAAAAAAATAGTGGAACCAAAATTAAGGTCATCTTCATTTGAGTTTCTTAACAATATTAGGTACATTAAATTAGAAGCGATAAACATCTTAGTCATTGCCATTAGAATGTTAATAAGTAAAATTTTCTCTCATTGTTTTTAAAATTAGTTCAATTTCACTCTTACATACAGACTACATAGTTCCAATAATCCTTGTCTAAAGTATCAGAACCCCACTTAAATTTCACCGTAAGCACACTTCCATCAGAAAACTCACGTATATTTTTCTCCGTGATTTATTTAAAGTCTCTATATCTGTGAATCCGATGTATTGGATGGCCGACGAGGCGGGGTGTGTAATTGAAAGCAAACATGCATTGTTGCTGCCCGTATCAATCAGGAATGAACGGCCCAATAGTTTTCCGCGGATCAAACATTAGGGGACCGGTACTTTAAACAGAAAATGTTACAATTTCGGGGCTTGGTGATGTTTGGATTTTATTGTACTGTTGGTTTGGTTTTAAAAATTCTTTCAAGCCTAAATTCTTTATTATTTAGAAAACATGTAAATCATAAGTCAGGTTTCAGGAAACATACATATATTTCTATCAATGAGTTTCTGTTCAAGGTTGGACAAAATGCGTCTTAAGCGCATTTTGTCCAACCTTGAACAATTACTGACTGGAATTTTCCAAGGAAAACCTGACTGAAAATACTTCCCGATTCATTAATGCATGAATTAGTGTATGATATAGAGGACTACATCTGTTTTAGCACTATATTGACGTTTGACATAAATTCCCCGTCAGTAAATCTAATTTCCAACACCACAATGAAATCCCACCCAAATCCCAAATTAACAATACCTAGTTCCAATAAACTAAACACCAGTACAAAATGAGCAAACGATTGTAACAATGGTGACATCCTCCCTCAATACGGGGGTACGGCGAAAATGTTGTTTGTTGGCCGTAGTGCTTCAGGAGGCGCGTGCGTTGCGCGTGCCGCAAACACCGACGCGTGCGCACGCAACGCGCACCAATATTAAATGGAATATGTTAATAAGTGATCGTGTAAAGCGTGTTCAGAAAACTTGTAATTTGTTTCTATACAGGATTCGAATTCTCATGAAGAATTTTCTACAACTTGCAACCCAAAACGTCCAAAATTATTTACCGGAGCGAAATCGCTTCAATTAGCTATGAAAAGTTAAGAGGTATATCCTGCACGTTTATAAAAATGATGACTAGAAACATTATTATTTCGAAATACAAAAATGCAAACAGTATGTCTTGTAAAAAACAAAAGCAGTAACTTTACCCATCATGAATCATTTTCCAAACCAATTCCAACACCCATAAAAGTTTTCCAAACTACAACACCCTGTATCAAGCCCTCTGGTTCTTCGCCCGATGGCTGCCTACTCCAGATATGTTCCACATTGTTATTCGTGTAACATTCGTACACTTAATGTCATCGTGCTGGCTGCGGGCTGATGGAACACCCTTCATGGGGTGAAACTGTCGCCTCAAAATCACCGTTCAAGTGATAATCTCTGGCATCAACACCTAGAACCATATGGGGTAGTCTGTGCTTTTTGATATGGACTTTTTAAGTTTTAATTGACGTGCTTATGTTTTGCTAGCTTTTTGCAGTTCGATGCAGGGTACAGGATTCTTCCCGTCTAGGGAAAGCTAAAGCATTGCTTCATGCTCAGTTACAGCGGGTTTCTTTTATCGGGATTCTTATTAAATTAGGAATCTAAGTTTCCTCACGATTTTTTCCTGACCATTTTTCATTGATGTGTTAGAACAATAATTAAGAAAGCATTTTTTACATTCAAAGATGATGTTGTGTTGGAATCAGAAGCACTAAGATGATATCGATCTACAATATTAAGTAATATTAACACGATTTTTTCCTAATCGTTCTTTTTCGGTAGCTTATTGATCCTGGATTCACTTGATTGTAAATATGGGTACTGCGAGGTTATTTCTTTATCTTAATTCTCAACCTGAAAAGATGGCTGAAAACAAAATTCAAAATTTCTTCGACAAAGCAACAACTTTCATGTCTACCGTAACCTAGCTATACATATACATACATACAGCTATTTTAAATTAAAGATGGCCAATCTTCATCATGCTCTTATAAAGTTGGGGTCTTGGCTGGTACCAGCCTAATCCGTCGGCAGTGCGGGCCGGCACGGCGGCGCTATCGCGGCGCCGCAGTCGCATCTTGCTAGATATAAACCTACTTATATAATATACGTGTTTCGTTTTGAAATTTGGTGATAAGTACTGCCTCATGTCTTAAAGTATGACTGTTTCTATTGTGGGAGCGAGATGGCGCTCTACAAAGCGTAGAGCAGCCTCTTTCTTCCAAAATTCCAACACTAGCTGCAATTTTAATTAAAACAAAGTTGAAAGTTTGAAAGTGGCACCGGTTACAGAGAAACTACGTGGTAACCGGCTGTCATGGTATGGGCATGTTATGCGGAGGAATAAAAATCATGTGGTGATGAAGGCGTTAAGCATGGATGTGGATGGACATAGGGGAAGAGGACGACCAAAAAAACGATGGATGCATTGTGTGAAAGACGATATGGTTGTAAAGAGTGTTTCTTGTGAGATGACGGCCGATAGAAAGGGCAGGGGAATGATGAACTGTTTCTTGAACAGTGAAGAGGACGATAATAAAATCGTAGTATTAATATTCATTAATATGGCTATTGTCTATCTGTACCAGCTTGTATCAGCAGTAGCAACTACTATCCCATGATTTAACAGTATTTTTTCTTCTTGCTTCACTACTTAAAGTCCATATCGGTGTGGTCATGCACTTTTAACTTTACTATTCCAAAATAATTTTAAAACGTGACCCAATCTAAAACGTGATACTTAAAAATAAAAGAAGAAATAAATTACTTATAAAAGATCCAGACACTTGTGTCAATAGGAAACTGTATGTAGGACAAATATGCAACATAATTGTTAAAATTTCATATTTCCGGGCAACGGACATTATAATGAGACTATTTCGTTAATGTTTGGAGAAGCAAAGCTTTTTTCAGCTGAATTCGCAGATGGATAAAGTATCACTTGTTAAGTGTATGTTGCGTAAATAAATACTGAACACGTGGTACACGTGTAAGGTGTTTCGATAAACAACTAAAGAGTTTCAGTTTTCCTTATATTAAGGCTTTAGATAAAATAACCCAACTTGCTTTTTTTTCAGCATTGGATAAACAGTCAAGTAGCCTTGTCAGCCATTTACCGGGAGAAATAGTGAAAGAGAAAGGGAGGTTTTTTTTATAAATAAATAAAAGGTATCATGCCATTCTATACCATGCTAACCTTTTAATTTCACAAGCTGAAGAAAAAAAGACGGTTCAACACTAGATAAGAAAATAACTTATAGTTTCTGCAAACTTCAAATTTCACCTATTTTGTCCTTAGCCTTTGTACGTAGTCGTCTCTAAGGCCTCCATAAGTTTAAAGTTATGTTTAGAATAGTCTTTTTTCCTGTATAGTTAATGTTAGGGTTGATAAAACTAACCACACTCACCATTATACACCAGTATGTATTTACAATATCTACACCATAGGGTCACCAAAGGAGACCAACAAAACGTTCACAAATTACACAATTATCGCGCCGTTTAATTACAACAGCGGCACAGTTTTTCTCAACAAATTTACATTTCCGCTCATAATTTATTTGTTCTACCCCCGAAAGAAGGAGACAATAAAAAAAATTAATTAACGTCCAAGTATTTACGAAGAGTCACAGTTTTATAAAGAGGGGTATAGCATGGATAATTTCAATTTTGCTTTTCATTGTTTTATAAGAGAAATTAACCCGTTTTTAGTGAAGGGTGGTACATTAATAATGAGGGGATCGGCCTCTCGATGTCTATGTAATGGGAAGATTAGTATGTTAATGAATATTATTATAAACCTCATAAATATACGCGTTGCTGTTCGAGCGGATAAAGATTCACGAGTGTTGTTGCTGCTTTTGTAACAATTTTGGGATCCGTTTTCTCTATTAATAACTTAATGTTAAGGATATCAATGTTAGTGTTACTGTGTTTCAAACGTTCGAGTTCTTGAAAAATATAAACATACTTTTTTTCTACATTTCAAACGTAACTTAAAAATAGACTTTTCTTACCTTTTGGACTGGATTTTAAAACATGGCGACGGATTTACAACATGGGACGACTGAATAATGCGAAATCCATTTATCATAAAATAGTAAATTTTCTTTTGAATCGCGCATAAACATGTAATTTGCAAAACGAAACACTGAATTCATAGTAATAAAATAAAAAGAGTAACATAAAAAGCAGTGGAAATAGTATTGTTTTTATTTTCTATTAATAAATTAGTTTATTTTACTTGTACTTTTTAACTTAAAATATAAATTATAGTTTTCTAAATAAATTAATGAAAAAAATATCATCAACAATAACACAAAAAAAATGGAAGCGGGCTCTTAATATACGAACATATGTTTATCTTCTTGATACTTGATTTGGCTAACATCTACTATAACATCCCATGAATTTCCTGGTATCTATCTCTGTAAATACGACGACTGTATCAACGGATATTTGATAGACTATTTACCGAGTATTATTTTGCAAATATTTAAGAAACTAAAGACACGATAATACTTTCTTTGAAATAATACACTAAAGCGGATCGTTTAGAAAATTATTCCAGAAATCTCTGTTGTCAGTGTGATAATTTAGGTCGGAGAAAAAGCCTCAATATGTACAAAACATAATATAAGTATAGTACACTATAGAACCTCTAGGGCACGGCAATGTAGAAGAGAGAGA
The DNA here is from genome assembly GCF_003590095.1 of Trichoplusia ni. Lineage (NCBI taxonomy): Eukaryota > Metazoa > Arthropoda > Insecta > Lepidoptera > Noctuidae > Trichoplusia > Trichoplusia ni. The sequence continues at coordinate 779,786 of NC_039488.1, read as the reverse complement.
GAGAGCTAATTTTATTGATTGATTTTGAGTTGATTGATCGATACTCAGCTTTTACCGTAGATATATCTTCATTAGGCGTATTCTCATCATCATAGTATCACAATACTCAAACTAATTACCAAATGCAGTATACCAAAACAATAGTTATAATTAGAAGGCTGTGTGTACTAGCGGTTACCGGCAGAGTCATTAATTGCAGCCGCATCGAGCTTGTGCAACCGCACGCACCCTGTATACGCCAACACAACGTAATGAAAACACATCCGTTCTGACACAATTACTGGGTTATTTATTTAGTTCAATATTTTGGAAAGTTGGCTATTGAATTAACATAGGCATATGCGTGTTTTTGCTTTCAGTTTAGCTTTTATTATTTTTAAAATTTAATGAAACAGCAATTAATTCGCAGTGTTATAAGTAGGTAGTATTTTTCATTTTTTTTATCCATTTTTTGCCTAGGTTCTTTTTGGTTTTCATTTATAACCTGACTAATTTCTTTGGAACCTAGCCTTAAGGTAATGATGTACAATAAAAAAAATACCACTCTAGGTTGAGAACTCTAGATTCAATAGATTTTTTTCATAAAACGGGTGCTTTTCCATTTGTTGTTATAACGGCAACTGAAATACATCATCTGGAAAACTATCTAATTATCACAGTTTACGAGCTACAGCCTGTTGACGGATGGTCAGATAGACAGACGTACGGACAACAGAGCCTCAGTAAGTGAGAGTTAGTTTTTCACCCTTATGGCGTAGCCAAGTGTAAAAAACCGACAATGTGGCAAAGGCGTTGCATACACAGAAAAGGAACAAAGTCATAAAGATTCAGTTAACAAATCTTTCTTAATTAATCAAACCATGATATCTATATACCAAGAAAACATGACTGATAACGCCAAGATCCTCGGATGCTCTTTATCACCAGGTAAACGAACTGACAGTTTGATCCGAATGACGTCATAATGATTCACAGCTGATTCACACATGTACTGCAATAAACTGTAATGACCCGGTGATTAACACCCCAGTTATGGTACTATTTGTTAATCTAAATTGTAACATTAGTATGAAAGAGCTTGTCGAAGAGTTTTGTGACGTCATACATATTTTTGTTTGAGTTGTAACGATTAATGTTAGTTGTAAATTTTAGTGTTAAACGTTAGAAGGGTGGTTATATACTGTGCTTATGATCAATTAGAATTGTACGGTTGACAAAGGTTATTTGATAAGGTGACCATAATTTTTGTTCTGTGTAAAAGTGTTATTTTAGGGAATAAGCTAAGGTTTAACACGTTGCTGCCATATTAATAAGTATGTGCACTTCTTTCAAAATATTTTCAAGCCGACTCGAGCTGGTACTTGGACTCAGGCATCTTGTCTAAAAATATTTCTAACCAACTCCATAATTTTAGACGTATCAATCCTAAACGCTTTTGTAGGAGTCTTAGGCAAAACTCAAGGCTCATTTTCTTTATAGAGTTTTATATGATAAATCACAAGTTAAGGATCAATATGGGCACTATCGGGTCGGATTCACAAAGGCTGCTGATCAGCGATCAAAATATTGCCAAAATAACTGACCTTTGTCCTCGAAAACTCTGAAGGCATGGCCACCCTCCTCTCACCCCCGGCTGTTAATCTTTATTAAAGGGCATTATATGTGCATTCGTCGATGTCCACGTTTCGGCTGGCGGGATTTGCAACAGATTTATGTGCCAGACGGTTTTCGCTTCATGGTAACAATTTATAACATCGATAAAAGTTAAAGCGTATTGGTCAGTAATGATTAGTGTAGTAGGTGTGTGACAGTTTAAAGTTGTTTCGTTTAGATTGGATTACTTGCTGGGAAAATGATCCTTATTTCTTTCTGCATCAAGATGACGGCAATGAACTAGATATAGAAATCTCCTAAGGTTAATTAGAATTGAATAGAAATATTTGTGGAAGCTTGTTATTGGCATTTATTAATCTAATTTGTGTAACGAATTGTATGTAGCTGTAAGCTCCCCTAATAAAATAAAATAAAATTAAAATGAAATTGCGACTTTCTATTCTAAAACATAAATTGTAACTTACCTATATAAACTAAATACGTATTAAGCATTAAAAATTGTATGTTTAGATTGTAGGATTTTTATTAACACTAGAAAGACCGCCGTCGTCAAATTGACGATTCTGTGAAGTAAAGTGCTCATATTTTGAAAGTTATGCTTTATTCAAACATGACACTCTTTGACTTTTAATATTTTGCAGTTTTATAGCCTCCATTTAAATTAAAGGCTGTTATCTTAAGTAGTTTTCGAAATACAATGAGTCATATCTATAAAGACCACAGTCGTCAAAATGACGCATTGTAAAAAACTCAATCGATACAATCGACCTTATCGAAAACAAACATTTCTAAGTACCCCTACCTACCCCCTACCTACTTAGAATTATTTGTTTACATTACACACCGCTTTATTTAGTTATGCTTTCTTATTTTTCAATCAGTGTTGAAACTCTTAGTGGTGTGTAAACTGCATAAACTTGTATTGTTTATAAATATTGGGTTCATTTAGGATAAAATAAATATGAGTGCGCGTAGAAATATGTCTGAGTCAGAAATAGAAAAACAATTGCAAACTCTTCGAAATCTACCGTATTCGGAGTCTGAATCGGGCGGAGAAGATAGTGTCATTGCCATTGAATTGATTGATACGGCAGACACGGATTATATACCGGCAACCAACGACGCATTGCTGAGGGACAGCTCAGATTCGAGCGAAGATATTGAATTAGAAACACCGTCTATAGTGGTTCCTAGCCAGCGTGGTATCCGATCGAGAAGCAGGCGTAGAGGAAGTCGAGGTATGCGTGGTGGAACAAAACAAAAATGTCATAATTCTTAGTAATTCTCTACACCCGAGTGTACAAATTGGCATGGGCGAAAAAAAAAATCCTGAAACTGTTGAATTTTATAATTCAACAAAATTTGGTGTGGATTTTTTAGATCAAATGGCAAGGAAATACTCAGTTAGAGCTGGTACTCGTAGATGGCCTATGCACGTATTTAATAATGTTTTAGACATAGCTGTTATAAATTCATGGGTTGTTTATAGAAAAATATATATACAGCAATATTTCACGTCATAATTTCATACTGCAACTTGTTTGCGAGTTACGAGCAGAACATCAAAAAAATCTATAATTTGCTCCTAATGCTTTTCTGATTAAAACTAATTAATATAATATAATATAAATTAAAAGTAGTGAATAGCAGCTATTGTTTTTCTGTATTAATAATAATAATAATTTCATATCAACGTTAGGGTCATCTTAGCGTCAAAATGACGTCGCTGGTCTTTTTAGGTAGCATACGAATGCCGGTCTTTCTAGTGTTAAATAATAATAATAAATGTGTGAATGCTTACGATACCCGTTCAATCGAACAAAACAGCCTAAATTGCTGACGTCACCAAAATCACAACTCACCAATATTTTCTTATCCTATTGTATTTTCATTTGGCCACGCTACCTTTCAGATATCTCAAATAAAATGACTCCTTATCGCCTCAGAATTAAATCCCAAATTCCCATGAACAAATTTTGCCATGCGTTGCAATGTGGAAATGGTAACAATCAAACGCATAGTTAGGGGCTATAGAGGGTTTATTTATTTTTTATGGTCGAACAAATTCACGGGGTTTAGCGCGCGGGGGTGAAATGGGGATGTCTTAATGAGATGCGGCGTAAACATCATACTATTCCTTAGGGTAAACCAGGGCAAATTCACCCTCCACTCTTTCAGATACCGACTGTTATTTACACACTATCTTTAATTGTTGTTTGTTTTTGTAAAAAAATAGAGTAGGAACTTAATTGAAAAAAAAAAAATACACAGACCTATTTTGTTTATTCTTATAGATTGATGATTGCAGATAGATTCAGTCATATCAGTAGTTGATTCATTCCTTTAAACGATATAATGTATATATTTCATGAGTCTGTATGGTTCGTAGAAATCGGCGCGAGGAAGGAGAGGCCTATGCCCAGCAGTGGGAGGACAAGTTCTGTGGATAGATGGATAGATGGTATTCTCATTATCATTAGTGATCCTGATGCCTACGTGACAAATCTAAAAAAGGTTTGATCATTCTAAAGCCTTGTTATTTTCTGACTAAACCGAATTGTAATATAATCTTTATTCTGCCTTATCCACACCAGAATACTAGTTAATCTTTTCCCATTTTCAAATCCCATTATTTCGTCTCCTTACACCTATATGACACAATAACCCTTACACAAGTACAAAACCAGCTTGACCCATTAACTCTACGCGTTTTCTTTATAAATCATTTAGTGAAATAGTGATGTTTTTTTTTCATAAAACATATCGGGCATGTCTTGGGCACACGCGACGCGCTATAGTTTTAATTATTCATTGAGTGTTTGCTCAGGTGGCCGTCGCCCTACATACTGAATGTCTAAACTGAAGCCAGTTTTTATTGTTTTAAAATTTCGGATTAATATTTTCGGTAAAAGTTTTGTGTTATGAATTGTAGTTTAGTACTTGAGAGGTAAGTTGTTGGTGTTGAGTCAGCATTCGATTTCGTAAGTTTTTAGGTACATGGAATGTTATTTTATTAATGATGGAATTCGGTATTTATTTGATCGTCACCAAGATCAATTAAAAATAATTAATTAATTACAAAAAGAAATCATAATTTTATTCAAGAAGGAGCTGTTTTTCATAGGTTTTGTCGAAGAGTATCTAGATTTTAGAATAAAAATATTTTAAGTACCTATACGTAGTCTGGTTAATGTATCTTAATAATAGTCAACATGACGCGTGTGTTTGTAAAATAAGTATCATACATCGATAAAATTGACAAATACGTTCTACATTTTATATACTAGTGTGAAGTACGCTTATAAGTTTACGAGAAATACCAAGCATACTCTAAGCACAGCCTAACGATGGCCTCTCTCCACCTACCACCTACATTGGTCTGCATTGTATTTATTCGCCATGTCACACGTTAGGCTAGCTAGCTAACTCGCGCCCGTGTTTGCTCGCAACACTCACATCTATTCGTTATCGACTCGGCAAACATCGGCAAACATCGGCCGTTCCATTAGTCCAGTTCTTTATTCAAATTCTGTTTGCTCATTGGTCGGTCCGCAGATAAAATCAACAGATAGTTACGATGTACAATGTTTGCTTATACATTTTAATTGTGACCTAATGACACAGTTGTAGGACAGTCAATTGTTTTATAATTGTTGGGTAGTTGTAGTTTTTCATAGAAATCTGTTTACTTTACTGAATTTAAATGTTGTATGGACAGTAATTTTAAAGCAATGATTTTGAAATGGCAAATGAAGTTATATAGATGCAGATTTTACGTTCAAACGCACATACTTAAAATATTTAACTACATCATAATATGATACCACAACTTTCACATAATGCCATCTATTCGCAAACTATGAGAAAAGTGGTAAATTTCTAAATACTCAAAATTAAAAAAATATAAGTACAATTGAATTAAACCCAGACACAGAAATGATCGTGATTGTCAAAGAGACATTTGTTTTGGATCGGATTCAAACCGCCGTCATATCGACCTACAGTGTAACAGTCACAGCCACTTACCACTAGACCAACGGACTAGTTTTAGTACCATAATTAGTATGTAAGAGACGGTTCTCAGTTAAAAGTGACCGATACGGATATTTCCCAACAATTTATACTAAAACAAAATCAGATACAAATCTCAAAAACATGTCGTATACCCAGCCCAACCCTATTCCCCCTTCGCTAAGAAACTTGTCTCCGTACAGGTACACAAGATGGAGTAGAGCTGCAACTTTTTATTACACGTCCTGTCCGCCTTAAGAGCAAGTCTCATCTTGCGAAATTAAGTTTCAAATATTAAATTCGCGCTTATGAAAAAGATACACCCTTCCGTCTCGAGACTTAGGCGACGCTGAAAAATGGAGTGAGCTTTTATTAGTGTTTGGTATGAAGACACTGAAGATGTAAATAGTTTTGACGTTTTATACATAATAACACACATATAATTGATTATACCATTTAGGCCCGATTTTTTAATCGGCAGATAACTTTTATCTGAGGAATAAATAAGGCCGTTTGACATACTTTCTATACAAAAGCTGTCTAAACGTCAAACATATTCGTCGAATAAAAGTTATCTGGCGAAAAATCGGCCCTTAGAGGGGTAAATAGGACTTATTTATACAATGACTTCCGACTTTTAAAACTATATAGCACAGAAATTAATAATAAGTACTTAGCTTTTGACGCAACTGATAAGATTCTGGACAGTTTTCACCCGCTCATGATCTCTATCACAAGAGTTATTTCGTATTATTATAGACACTCCACATCCACAATTGCAATTGCCTTAGACAATATCACATAGCGATTAAATAGAAAACTTGAAAGCTTTGGAAATAGGTAGCATTCCTTATCGAGTGCAGAGAAGTTGCGTGATATCGCGAATCTGCAGTGAGCAAGGGAGATATTTAATTCTTCAATTCTTTCTCAAGAATTATTTTCTAATCAAAGGGACATTTACAGGATATTATATTGGTTAGCCCATATCCCAATCCACAGAGCTGGTGACCCAAGAGCCTAAAAGACACTTTGATATTTTTAATATACATTATGTATCTTTACAAAACAGTGTTGTGCTTACAAAGCTCTAATTAAAACTGAAATCCACCCTCTAAATTCATTTAATTGTAACACCACGTTTATGCAATAAAAATACAATGTTCGTTTACTACCCTCGTCTCATTGTCGGAATCAGTGCAATAGAAATCACGCCGCGACCAGACGAGAAACGGGGAGAGACATTAAGCAAGAATATTGCAGAAGGTTTAAAGTATTTTAGGTTTTAAAGCTAGGTATAATAAAATTATTTTTTCTTTGCGATTGCTACTGCTGCTAGGAAGCACTTAGTTTATGTTAATAGAGGTCTAAGTTACTTTAACTCTACGTACTGCAACTACCAATATTAACGTCTCACAGCACAAATACGAGTAGACTTGAGTCCGACTGCTGGATAGTCGAGAGATTGAGGTTACCAAGCCAAACCCACTGATTGCGACGTGTCGTGGTTTCGATCCCCGCGTAGGACAAGTGTTTGTGTGATCCACGAATCCTTATCCTGAGTCTGGGCGTCTTTGTGTTGTCATTAGACTTGACTGTTTGTGAAACACCCCGCGATAAAAGAATTTCAATCATCAATGTGGGAGTCTTTTTTTTATACATTACACCATTCAAGATTACTCTTTCTGAATGTTAGACAAAGTGAGACTTCTGCACACATTGATGTACCTATAGGGAGGAGGGCTACAGTCCCGGGATTATCTCTCATTAGCACGAGGAGCGCGCGTTCGTGCGTGACGATCCCGGAGTGACGATCTGAGGGTGTCGACTGTACCTCCCCGTGACGTCACACGGTACAGTCAGTACCACAGGTAGAGTAATAAAACACTGAGGAACTCTGAAACTTTTTGGTTTTACGAATTTTAATGTAAATACAGCTACACAATGGTAGGTATTGGTTAGTTATTAAATTTGAAATATATTTTAATAAAGCACGATCCCTAAAAAAATGTAGATTTTTTGTTTGAAGCTAGTTTGGAAGATCTGTTCCTTATGAATATTCTATAAAATGTATGTTTTAACATCGATACATCTCCATCCAAGGTCGAAATTAAATTACTGCCAAGGAAAATTACAAGACCCCATAGCATCCAACATCGATTGCAATCAAACAATAAAACAATTACAATCATCATCACCCAGTCATCACCCACACTAAAGAACGACGATAACATTGAACCCCAGCATAAGCCAGCTAAGTACCCTCCAACATTTGTGCGTTTTGTCGCAACAATACGCTACTAATCGCACGACAAAGCCTCGGTTTAGATATAAATACAAATCGTGTTGTTTTCGGTAGCACCCCTGCAGTTTCGCTGATCTGCGCGACGCTAGGAGGGTGATGCTGTTATATTGAACTGTAAAATTTGGGCTTTACGTAGGTACATTTTTGTATATTTAAATGATTTTGCTTTTACTGTCTAAAACTAGAATATTGTATTCTTTGGCACTTATAAATAAAAAATATTTATTTTTTCATGTAGTGCTCCATAACAAACAAAAATTGAAAGTAGGTATTCATACCCGAAATCAACAGGGAAAGTATATCGTATCCGGGATCTAACATTTGAGTGCCTGATGGTGCTTACTTAACGCTGTTCATTCATTATTGTACACTCAGGCTCAGAAGCATCTCATAAGGTTGGATCTTGAACGCTGACAAAAAATACATTTTAAAAATATATTCCGTCCAATAAAACAGGCAAAATACAAGAGCATATCACACTAAACGTTCGAATCCACATAGAGTTCCTCTATAATCTTTATCCTGCAAAGAGTGCATAGAGGGTGCTACCGAGATTTTTATTGTGCCCATGTTCAAATGGATTACCGCGAAATAATTGAATAAATTAATGTCGTTTTATTCACATACAAAGGCGTGAAAAAATGGTTGCCGATTCTGGTTTTGGATAAAAAAAAAGAAATTGAAGTTGTATTTCGAAACATAATTATAGAAGGAAATAATTAAATGTAGACTAATATGTAGTGTTTATTTTCAAATGTCAAATGACACTCTTTTCCCTATTTTTCGTTGGTAAGAAAAGGTATCCCCATGAAAAATACTGGGATAACAATTAAACGGGAATTTTGAAATAGATAAGTAGTAAAAAATATTTTTTTTTATGAGGATTAACTTAAATAATGTATAGAACCACGATTAAATTTCTTGATACTGAATTTTAAAATAAATATTAATTAAATAAAAAAAATATTTATATCAATAAAAGTTTTACATTATATTTATAATTTCAATTTTTCAAATTTGTCAATGTATCATTTTTTTTTTTATTTAGGGCTGTAACTGTTGATGTGTTGCAGGGGTAGTTTCCATGGGGTAGTTTTGTGGGCGCCATATGTGACAGATACTGTTTATTTTTAATTTAATTGAGTAAAAGTTTTTGATTGTTAATCTTATTACGTGATAGATCAATTTAGAGTGAGTTATGTTTTTGAATTCAATGTTTTATGTATGGATATTTCACACAAACTAAAAGTCCTATATCTTGAAGTGGTCTTGAAACTTTTCATTTATGTAATTGGTTTATTAAAAAAAAGCCTATTTCCCATAACAAATTGGAACAAAAAAGGTCTTATGTAATCAAGACAGCCAGTAATACGGATCTATGTTTATTTATTACCTATAGCATTTCAGGTCTAACGTGTTGATAAGACAAAAAATGCAACGGTACTTGATAATAAGGTACTCATAAAATATTCCTACATTCAATACACCTTTTCAAACTAACAATCATATGAATGCTCAATTATCATTGATATCACAACAAAATATTTAAATAACTTTATTAAAATTACCCGAAGCGAATAAAATCAAAACAAACCGCGTACTATGGAATTTCACGCGCAACTAAATCAATTATTCTTGGGTACAACATTTAGGGTTTGAATCGACTCCCGCGCAGGGGCGGGAGCACAATGCATGACAGCTAAACGCCTGCGGTATTCGCCTTATTGATGTTAATACAGGGGGTTGGGAAAACGTCACAAGTAATTTGATGTGATCATTTTGAACGTAGATCTACTCTAATTATGTTAGTACTTTTTTAAAGTAAGTATTAGTGATTTTTGTGGAACTAATTCTTGGGTTATAAGTGAAAATTACAAATAAGTTTTAGATACATTTTACAAAGACCTTTTTCGGTTTTGTTTCCTTGTTCCAGCGCTTTAAAATGTTTCTAAAGCAAATGAGAACACTTGAAAAAAGTAGGTATCTTAGAGTTTAGTATATGTCACAAATCGTTTAGGATACATAATAAAACATAAGTCTTAACCAAAAACCGTTCTCGTAAGCATTTAAACCTTTATCGTTCATCTATACAGGGAAAAGTAATGTAAATCCCCTACTTCCTTCACCTCCTGAGTGCCAAGTACTATAATTTTGCTAACGAAGTGTTATCGATTCACAATTAGCGGTCATACGGGCCTGTTAGTGGGATTAGCAGGAATTAACTCAAACAGTTCAAATATAGAGTGTATGAAAATGTTTCTGAACATTGAAAGTGCTTTTATTTTGCTAAATTATTATAGCATATATATTTCAGTAGACTTTTTAACAAGTTTTTCGTAGGATTAAATTGAATTATATAATGTAAAAGGTTTTGCTTATAACTGGAGTAGCATTGTCCTGAACAGGCAAGGAAAGAAAGTAAAAAGGACTGACTTTTAGCGGGAGAAAAATAGCTAGGATTTTCTTTGAGTACTAAACATATGTTCCTTTCCTTTCATATTCTTTGTCCTAATTGAAGTCAAACAGAAAATACTATTCTCACAAAACTATAACAGCAATATTCCCTTAACAAATGCGATTTTAAATCTCGTCTGATTCAACAACATCCTGTACATACTTAAGCCGGCCCGAGGCGCGTCTACACTGCTAATACTCAAAATTGAGTGACAGCCGAAGTTAATAAAAGCCGGCCATAATGTTGGCCATATGTCCGCACCCTTACAGTACAACTGTTTAGCACTGATTTCTGATCGACGTTAATGATATTATTAAAAAAAAGACTGGATTAAATGTATTTCAAAACAACGACGTGAAAAGTTTATTGGTCTATTCGAGAATTGAATTTTTTAATAAACTTCTTGGTGTTGCGCTAATAAATCCTTAGTTATTTGTGTGCAGTTAGAGTGCTTTTTTGTGCAGTGTGTTAAGGTAAAATTTACAAGGATTTTTTTGTTTCAGTTTTAGAAAATTTTCGTCAAATACTAATGAATAAGAGGGTGCTCTACATTGCGAGTATCAACGTCTTGTTTCCACACAATCCCAGTTTAAGGCTTCGTTAAGTGCAGGCACAGATAGGTATCTAATTTAGTTTCAAGTATTATTGAAGCTAATATGTATTTGAATTGGAGTTTACAGAAAAAAATAACCATTACTGACCTATTTGTTGATTGTTTCCAATGCAGTGCAATACATGCTAGTTAGGATAATAATATTTTTTTCGATATTATCAAAAGTTCAGTTAAAAAAATCGACCACGAAGAACCAATTAAAAATGAACAGACAACTTTTGAGGCAAGTACAAATTAATAAAATATTCAATTTGTGTGTCTAGCCCGCGGGGTCTAACATACCCCGTCCTCTAGGGTGCACTACGGGGTACACGCGACCCCACAGGGACCACTTGAGCTTAACCAGTGGCAGGTTAACATCGTAATGATTATTTTGACGATAAAAGGTTTTTATGACCACATTATCACGAAAATTTAGGTATGCACGCGACAAGGAACATTTGAAAAATATGTTTTTTTAGTAAGTAACTATTTAATTTGGAAAAAGATACAGAAATTGACATTTGAATGTATACTCAAAGTTTAAAAAGTAGAGCTTTGAAAAGTTTTTTTTAGAGTCGTTGTATCTTCTCTTACAAAATTTAATCGGTAATACCCAAAAAAGTATATTAAATGAGATTCCATATATTTCGATATTTTATTTACACCAATTATAGACTTAGTAATAAAAGAAAATGGTTTGATACCAAATTAGAACTCATGAAAATCAAACCACCGTCTACAAAAAAATTAACTCAATTCTCTTTGACAATAACACACCTACAACACATTATTAAGTTCAATATAATAACTAAGTATGTCTACAAAACACAATGATTTACAGAACAAAAGCTAACACAAGTAGCACGCGACGTAATGCATACCTCGCAATCGGTTTGACAGCTATAAAAATTCGCCATGTTTTTGCACCAGTCGCTCCTTGAGGCTGTCAATTACTCCTCCCTAGCAAGACAAGTTGCACGCACCCGGGGTTATAACGTGACCCCTTAAATTAAACCGCTTGAGCGTTCAGACTTTCTTGTGTGTTTTTAGGTCGCATTTGAAACTAGCATTGATTAATATAGAATATGAATAATATAGAATTTTTATGCTATAATTTTGAACTAGACTAAATTATTTTGAAGTATCGAGGTTATTGAATACTACGTATTATTTTAATGCGGTTAAATCATGATATAATTAAATGAAAATAAGAAATTACATAGAAAAACGACCGACAAATACTTCACCTATGTCTGACTTACGGCCCCAAAAAGAAAACATTCAGAATATTTTTTCATTTACAATAAAATTTCATCTTGATTTTTTATTTTTCCACTCAACTTTCTACCCTGCACTCCAATTGATGTAGTCCACTAACAGTAGGGCGACAAGACTTCGTATTGGGCAAAGCCCGCCAGATGGCGTAGTGTTTACCCGGACTATTTGAGTACAACTTTGAATTTTGAACTATTAGCCGTACCCACACCTGTCGATGTTTGCGACTACCCTCAATAACTTACAGATAAACTTCTACGTGAAGCAAGTTGACTGTGTTCCAATTTGTTTGGTATACACTTCCGGGGTTGTATTCGCTGGGAATACTGATATGCTAATTTACTTAAGTTTCAGTGTTTATTATTTGACAAGTTAGTTAGTTGTTACACGAATATAGGTTCTTCAACAATTTTCAGTATAACTATTTATTTATTTCAAATACGACTTTAATATAGACATCGTGTGATAGAGTCAAAATTGGACATGAATTTATACAGATTTTAGGTCTACCAAGCACATTAAAATTAGTAGTTTGATTTTAATAAGCATACCTTCACAAAAAAAGTATAATTAATACATATATCCTGCATTTAATTTTTAACCCATTATAAATCTGTTGTCTATACATTAAGCCTTGACTACGAGGTCGGGCACGCGATCCACAACACCGGCCGATAGTAATTGGTTGACTGATGCACTTACTATGCTGATTCCGCTGTGTAGGCGAGAACGCGCTATATTCTATGTAGAGCACCGTCTTCCTCGCACGTTAGCAATAGTCCAGTTTTAATATAATCATAGTACAAGTTCTGGTAATTATACACGCTCGGTTGTTTGCCTGTAAGTACACTGTATAACTACTAGGTTGACTGCAATCTTTATCCTGAAACTAACAAAATTAAATGGAATTTTTTTTTTTACTGTTTATTTGAAACTTTTTGGTGGGAACCCTTTTCGCTTCATAATCTACTGGATGTATACTTAATATAAGTATTTATTTTTATTTTGGAAATTTTTCTTGGTTAATAGTTGGTTTTCAAGAAAAGTTTGAATCAAATTCATTCACTTTGTAAATACATTTTTTTTGTAGAGCGTAACGTGTCTTCACGAATCAACTCACTTGGTCTATTTTCCTAAGTCATAATGAACCTTACCAAAGACCATATAAAACGATATCGAGACCGTATCTTCTCGTGTACCAAAAGGCTTTCACTAATCCGTACCAAGGCCTGAAATAAGTACATTTATCTATCATATAACACAAGGAAATTCACGAAAACGCGTACATATAAAACAAAGCAGAAAATTACATAAACAGTTATTGCAAGAGTACATATTCTAGAGTAGATATGATGAAGAGTCCGCCGTCTGAATCTCAATAATAGCAGTGGAGGACCCTCCACCAGCCTCCCTGGAAAGCGATGCCATAGAGTAGTGGGGCACAGAGATTACATGGTATTTACTGTTTCTGTAAATATTATAAACGACTGTGTAGTAAAGGCGGAGACAGTGCTTACGTGGAAATACTTTTGGCTGTCTACGACAATGTATTACTTTAAGTTTAGATGAATAATACTAAATCCTTATGTTATACGGGAAAACTAACGTTGGCATGTATACAGAAACTTTGGTAAAAAAAAAGTTGTTTGGGTAAATGTCAATAAAATTGAGTCTTTAATTTTCAGTAATGATTCGTGTGATACTGTTACAAAATGCTACGAAATTCGTAGCAGTTACTACGACGTCGTTTTTGGTGTGTAATTTACGGTAACAATTATTATATTATATTGCAATACGGGTGAACTATTATCAGTTAAATATGGATAAAATTTAACAAACAATTTTGAGAGAAGTTAGATGAATAATATCACTTACCTGTATGTAAACATTTTAGTATGATTGAACTCTCTGTACTTTTCCATTACTCTGTACCGCGGAGCAGTAGCCGGGGGGTTTAATATTAAAAATAAAATGGAAAAGAGCGATCTCTGTGTAGTGGCTCGGTATTGTGTGCTTTTTAATAAATGCCCAAATCACCACGAGAGGGCGTTGTTTGCCTTTATTGCACCCACGCCTGGTCTACTCTCCCTTACTTCTAAGGGTAGAAGATTATGCGTAGGTATTCAATCTATTTACAGATCCGCTTATTTATTCATAGTTTTCTTTATAAGGACGTAAGCTGAAACAATTGGGAGATTTAGCTCTATGACTCTTAGCATAAGCATTTGTTCCAGTAGGGAAAAACATTGAATTTACGTTGGATGGAATTATTAGCAACATTAAGGTATTGCAAAGGTTTGACGAAGATAATCAGTGAACATTTTCCACTAGCCATATATTTGACTACATTTACAAATCTGACTTCTATCTGCACAAAACGTCACAAAAGATAATATTCTTCGTATAAAGAAAGTCTTATTTATGTATTAGCCAAAACGAAGTCCCAAAACTCATCCTACAAGAATTTTCTTCACAAAAAAAAACAGAATTTTATTCAGCCTAACATGAACATTCTACCCTAACAAGTACCCGTTTAGCATGGAGGTTCTATTTCATAAGTCAGGTGGGTCCTTGTATATTTTATAGGTTGCATTAGAATCACAAAGCCGGGCCCACAACAAAGATGTAGCGGAGTGGCGTATCAAAAACTGCAGTACTGTAGACAATTCCCATCAAAGCATCATACGTAGCACTTTGTATCGTGCGGCAAGCAAACGTGGTGATGATCAGAAGTCTAACTTAGGATTTTTGTAATATGGAAAATTGCTTCCTAGTGTCGATGGTCTATGATCACCTCTTGATGGTCTCCAGTTGTGGAAGGACGGCAATACTGAAAGAAATAGAGCCTGGTCTTGTATATTCTCATGACTGCAACAATTTGACTTCAAGGGAACTCCTTGACACAGCTTGATTGTATGACTAATATTTGGGTAATATAACAAGAAGCAGTCATGTTTAAAATGAGTGGGGAGTACATTTTTTTAAATTTTGAAGAAATCTTGAGTAATACTTGAAAATAAAAACGTAGTAAACTAGGCGAGATTAATTAGGTCCAAATATGAGAACGTTACGTGGTTATGATTGAAAAATACGGAAAGCACTTATGAAAATGACCGTGTGAAATACTCTTCTTGGCAAACCGATTTACAAACGAGGTGTTTCTTGTCATCTTATTTTTAATCATCTACAACCGATCTGACTTCTATCAAGTAATTACAGCATCTACAAACCGAACCTTCTGCATATCCTTCAACAGTTCCCCATAACAAGTGGCGTACGGACGGCGGGTCGTGATCAAAGGGCGACTCGGTTCCCAACCACGCTGTTTGTGCCGCCCTGTCGGCATTCTCTAGCGGCATCATCAATATGGCTCCTTGCATTTCGCTATATATACCATACCATCATACAAGGAAACGGAATTAGGTTAATTAAGGAGATGGCTGGTTTGTTGATGTAGTCATTTATGAGAATGATGTGTGTTATGTTATCCAAACTTCGATGTTACGGTTTTGTGTCTATGTTTCTTTAAAACCTCGTTTTAATAGGGCTTTTTTTTATTTTCTTCTACTTTAGATTTTCTTTCGGTAATGTAGAAGGAAATTATGGATGTGAGACTTGCCTATGATAGGTACAGGTAAGCTAAACAAAAAAGCAGTGGTATAAAAAGAGTCACACATAAATTACGTTTAGCTTTTGATAGAGAACTAAACTTCCATAGAAACGTAAACTGACCCGTTTGAGGAAAACCATTCCACATAATTTTCTCTAATTTATTTTTAGTACCTGCCACCATTTTCCTAACATGCTTAACCGGAACTCATTAACTCTTAACCTTAAAAGCTCGTGACATCAAATGGCTACATACTAATAAGCAATATCGGATGCAAAGTGTCTCTGTGGTAGAGTGAGCCACTCACGCGCACTCGCTTTGTGGACGATTAGCGACGGCTCATTAGTAGACCGCTTAGCACCTCGTTGCAGTCACTCGTTCACTTACGATCGCGAACGAACGCTGAAATTTTTGATGGGATTTTTTTTTATGTCGATCTGTTAGCCTTTTTAACTGGTTAATAGAGTTCTACTGCTGGGAAATTGACCTCTGGTTGTTAGTTTTCGAGGCATTGATTTTAATATTTGTGATTCCACATGCCACTCAAATTAAAATAAACTCATGAACGCAGTCAGTTAAAAAAAATGGTTTTGATCCCAAAAATTTCCAATTTTAGATGAGATTGACGAATCAAGAAAAACAAGAACGTTACAACGAATAGTGAGTTCAGGCAATACCAATAGTGCTGTATTACACGGAGCGGACCAGGTCGCGCATCGTCCGAGCAAATAGCGAGATTACACGAGAACGTCCGCCCGGGCAAACACACAAACATACAAACACAACACGGTCGGACCTTCATTGGAAATTCTCAAAAACCACGCCGTTGTCTCGCTTCCATCAATATTGACACTGGCCAGTTATTGGCGGGTACATTCAAGTGCGGCTTGGTAATTCGAAAAAAGACTGGTTAAATGGACATTAGACACAAGAACAAAATGAAAGTGAAAAGTTTTGATGTATTGAAATCCGAATTTGAATTTGTAGATGAATAAATCCACTACTAGGCTCACGTTTTGCCTACTAATATTAACTAGTGCATGATAATTCGCACTTAAACTATTAAAAAGCTCTTAAAAGCGCTTAAATGATAAATGAGTGCGTTATTTTTAAGTCGTATCACATTTCTAAAATTTGTCATTGCAAAGGTTACCTTTACAAAGGTTACCTTTTGTCATTGCATTGGTAGAAAATTCAAGGCATAGAAAGATATATCCATTTACTAAAATTATAACAACTACCTCGGGAAATTCTTCTTACCTACTAATATCTGCTTATACAAAAAATGTTTTCCCATATTAACATAAGGTTTAACACTTGTGTGAACGATTGTACGTCGGTTCTTTTTCGCTACGTGAGAGAGTCCGCGGACGGTCAAGTGATATCGTCCTACCTACAAACCTTACCGGCCTCTAAAGTTTAGTATCTATTACATATCTGTGTGTCCTCATATCAAATTCAATAGTAAGAAATTTCTTAGAAATCAGCTGCCGGAAAGCTTCCATCACTAAATTCGAGAATTATTGGTGAAGTAGCTGTTGCTAACTGGAACGTGGAATGAAGTTCTAATATGAAGTTTAACGTGTTTAAAACGCAAACCCCTGAGTCCAAACTATGTTTTATTTAACCCAATGTCTACTTACTATACATTCGCACTCATTTCTTTAAATACATTAGTAGTTTAATTGGGAAGACAACGAAATAAAAGTATGGTTTGATATACCCATTTAACCAATTTAATCGTTTCGCGACAAATAAGTTATTATTTTTTGTCTAATGTAATCAACTCTTTTTCTATACTTAGCATAATTTAAAACAGACTTGATTTCTTCAGATGTTAAATTTAACCAACCTTAATAAACTTACGCAATCACGTTGCAAAGCAGTAAAGCCCAAAATTCCGAAAACACATCAACACCGACCAAACTACCAATATCATATCCATGTGAGAAATTCCTTGGTTTGAGCTGAAGTAAAACCTTTGAGACTTGATTCTCGGTATATGGGGTATGTAAATAGCTAGGTAGGTACGTCGTTATGTCCAAACACGACGATCACGTAGCTGGTTTCCTCGAATCGTCGTTAGCGGCTGCATGCGAGCGAACCTCGTTTTGAAATGGACAGTTTTACTTAAAATATATACAGCTTTGTACGTGGTCTTTGAAGGTGTATTCTGGGTCGAAAACAGAAAATTATAACGTCATTAATTGTCTTTTGACAGGCCATTAAAACATCTAAATGATTGCAGCGCAGTTAGCTGTAAAATAACTATTTTAAGGTAACGTTTTAAACATTACATTTTGATATAAGTTTTAGGCAAATAACGAAAAGCAACAGAATTTAGGAATAAGTGTAGATAGTCCAGGAGAATCTTGTATAGGGCTACGAAGGAAATCCTTATACACATTACGTTGTTTTTGAACATTCCTTATTTCTGCATTTTTCCATACGTTTGCGGCCAATTGACATTGTGTGCTGTATAATTGTAAGTAGGTAATTATTATCTAAAGTTAACATCAAAAGCTATCACTATTTACCTTTAAAATCAATAGTTTAAATAACATTCGGCTGAACTGTAGTCTATAAATAAATAAATAAATGCGGACAACATCACATACATTGTTCTGAACCCAAAGTAAGTTGCTGCAGCACTTGTGTTATGGAATTCAGATACAACGAAGGTACCACAAACACCCAGACCCGAGACAATGTAAAAATGTGAATTTTTACATTGACCCGACCGGGGATCGAACCCGGGACCTCAGAGCTAGCGACACCTTGAAACCGGTGCGTACGCCACTCGACCACGGAGATCGTCGATCTATCTTCTCTTGTTTCTCAGAATCTTGTCTTACTCCAATTTATTGATGTCGATTTTGATTCCCGTAGCTAAATTACTTGACCAGTGATCCATAATAACATCAGTCGATTTAGAACTAAGTTCCCAATTAAATAATTTTCCTATTAGTACATTATTTTAGTCGAAACCGGTGATTTAACAACTGACGGAATTCCTACCGTCCTCAAAACCAATGGCCAGTATTTTTTGTTTTTTTGCCAGCCTATTACATATCCAGTCTTTAAATATAAAGCCTCCTTTACGACATAAGTTTTTCGAAGGTTAATGTCATCGCAACAACACGGCATTTGGAAGGTATTTAAACATGGCCTGCTGCGTCCACTCTATCATTAACAATTCCAAAACTAGTCGAGATCAAAGCTCTTGTGGGGGTGTAATCTCGGCCGCAACCCGCTCTTGGCTTTAAATTGCGCCATCTAATATTCCCTATGTCTCTAGCACGCCGTCTTGGGGGACTATTCTCAGAAACTTGGAAAGTAACTGTTTTGGATGTGATGGAATGTAGCGTGTAGCATCAAGTCTTTTTTCTGTCCACTAAATCCTCATTTTTGTTTTGACCAACTGTTTTAGCGGGAAAATAGGCTAAGCTAGCCTATATAATAATTGGTTACTAGATCGATTAATATAAAACTAATTGAGAAAAATTTCGAAACGCGGCTTGTTTTAAAGACCGAATATCTTGCAAATTTTTTAATGTTTTTAATCCTAACCTATTATCATTACGTACTTTCTAAAATGAAATTTTAATATGTTTGCAACAGATTATTTTACTTCGTTGTTTATTTCAGGCACCTTTAAAACACGTAACTTAAAAAGTCCAAAATGGACGATAAAATTCAGTTTAAACAGGCTTCGATAATATGTTCCCGCCGTTCGGTCAGCGGCGCCTTTGATCCGCACGCTAGGCGCGCCGCACGGGCCCGCCCGCATCCACTTAACTCAAATTAAAATAACATGAGCAATACCGCCGACTATTAGCAGTTTTTCCCATATGTAAACACCATTACAGTGTTTAAAAGTTGCGTATGGATGGTGTACAAAACGATGGGAAATGTTGGTTCAAGTAGACTTTATAGAATATGGAGTGTTGAATTATGAATGATATAGAATTCATTCTTGTATCAAAATGTTAAGATTCACGATACTTTATAAGCAGCAAACCTGGCTTTATGACGTATCTTGGAAAGAAGCCTATGCCCAGCAATGGGCCGTAACGAATTCATAATGATGAGACTCCTAGCGGTAACTTTAAATAAAATGAAGCGTGTCTATATTGAGGCAAACATTAATAAAAAAATAGTTTGAAACCTATGATTGAATATTTACGAAACTTTAGCGTATAAAAAATTAAAAACAATAAAATACAGTATCTTTTATAGCAGTTGCGTGAGTTCCGAAATTTCAATGTATATATGTGATGGACTGCAAGTATTGAAAATCAAAAGTTCAACGATATAAAACATGATTCCAATAACACCGTCAAATAATCTGATAGTAGATTTAATTATAACCGTAGTCAGTGTCACCATTATCAATTGTGCAATTGGTATCGGGCATCGAACCGGCGTATCGTCGAAGTTTACTACCAAGGTGCCCACTGCACTTCAGATAGTCTTACGTTTATCTGTCTGGGTTTGTGTTTGCTTTGCACTCTAAGGTGCAAATATGGCGAATTGTCAAGCTTTTGAAATTATATAGGTGGCTGGAGATTGATGGTCAGTAGTTTAATCGGAGAAGTTTTGTTAAAAGAGTTGTATATTGTAACAAAACACAGATATTTTCCAAGTTCAGAAGTGAAGATTGTGCTCCGTTTTATCAGAAGGGTAGTAACTATATTTGAATTGGAGTAATAAAGCGAAAGTTCCGTACAAACGGGCTAGAGATAAAAAAAATGATTTGGTGACAAGTTAGTTAGTGCACGGTGCACGTGCAAGTGTCACGGGTTCGAACTCCGCTTAGAAGAAACACTTGGGTGATCCACGAACGGTTGTTCTAAGTCTGAGTGTCTTGAAAATGAAATGAACAACTTTGCAAATTAAGTTGAATGTTAGGACTTTCTTCTTAAGACGAAATATTTGATTACCATAGATCAAACATTTACCTACCTATACAAAAGTAAGATACTGTCTCATGCTTACTATGTACGGTCTATGTTTTATATTACAATTACAAAATTAATATGAAGATAACTTATCCAGTAAGCGTTAATAAGTCAACTCACAAAATAATTTCGCAATTTTAAAATACCATTTAAATGATCCATACATTTTGCGTTTCGAAATTAACTGATGCCAAACCTCGTATTAAGGCTAGCTTAACCTTCAAAATCTCAAGCGATTTTCTACTTTAAGTCAAGTGCGTTAATGATTATTTTAATTTAATGGTTTGTATAGGTAAGTTGGTATTGCCGTGTACACAAAAAGGCCATTTTGTGATTCGGTGTGTTGCTTGAAGCGCACACTTGGCTTATTTGTTCAACTGAGTTGGCGAACAGAGACGAAAAAACGCTGAAACCGGCTCGACCGACGATTTCGAAAATATTTCTTATGATATATCTTGGAGTGGCAGCAGAATAATGTTAATTCTGGTTTTAATTACTCAATCTGTGGATACTTAGTTGTAAGTTTGTTATAGTGGCTACAAGACTTTATTAGTACCTTTGCTACGCGCATTTCAAGTATCATGCTTTTTTTAACATGAATGTTGTCAAAAGCATCATCTAAGCCCTTCATAGCTAGAGACAAAGATAGTCAATAAAGGATATTGAAAATTATAGTATATAGTAGTATGTAGGTATAGTATAGTAGTTTTTCGAGTTGAGAATTAAGTTCGATGAATAGAAGGCATTTTTTTCTCCATTTAAAGAACAGTCACTACTGTACTGTACCACCAACAATATAATACAGGCCATTAAAAAAAACATAAACTGAAAAAAAAAATACATCCAACTTTTTCAAAAATACAGAGAAAACTTTCTATTTCAAATCTATTCAACAATTTATATGCTATCTGTACTTGCGAGATGGCGGCGATGCATCGGTGCGGAACCTCGCCGACGACTGGTTACAGACATACCCATTTATTATATACTTAATAATAACACATACTAAAACGCTCTATGTGTTTAAAGACGTACGTTTACCTTATATATGTACATATTCTTACCATCCATTTACCTCAGCGGTTTTGAAGTCTATGACGATTTCATTCGGTAACACTATGATAAAAAATTCTGCATTAAGATTTTAATATAGGTATGCAAAAAATACCTCTGAAACAAACAAACTTGATGTGTTACTAAATACACAATGGAATCCACAACGAAATTAACAAGATGAAATAAGTAGGAAAGGAAAAAAAATCTGAACTTTAGATACCAAGTCACCGCAGAGTAAGTTATCTAGATGAGACCAAATAGTAGATCCTATTTGGTTTTAAGATGTTTGGCTGAATTATATAAATATTTCTAGGAGATATTCCACCCATCCAAAACATCGCTAAATGTCAAAAATCTAGTTTTCAATAAAAATCGTCCACAGCCATCTTGTGACAACTTTTCCTTGAAGCAGAGCCCACTAATCCCCCTATTAGAGTCGGCTGCGCGTGCGCCGCTCGTCCCTTTCCCCGAGATAAGCGTGTTTGCGCATCGGTTCCGGGATGTCGCTAGCCTTATCTAATGAGAACTGATAACATACGCTCTAATGTCGTATATGACGGTATTTTGTTGTGCGATGGTTTTTGGGATGAGGGTTTTTAAGCTTCTACCTAAAATTAAAAAAAGTGTAAAGATACGTGTGACTTACTTCGGTTGGAAGAAAATTGAGCGTATTGCGTTTGTATTTTTTGTTAAAAGATTTTCTCCTATTGTCATTTTGATGCTTATTTGTTCATTTTAATTAGATGAGAAGATACTAAAACCTTAGAATATTTGCAATCTTCTCTGGTCAAATATTCGCCTTAACCGTAACTTTCGTGAGGATAATTCAAACTTAAAAGATAGAGCAGAGAAGCCGAAACGGAATGGAGAACTTCAGTCCTATCCAACTTCGAACCTATTCGGTTGGGCTAGAATCTAGTCGGGCAATGAAGATACCTGCGAAAAAACCATTGCCTCTTTTAAGTATCATCGTAGTTGCATTACAATAAAAAAGTTCCACACTTAAAAAAATAATACACCATTCAAAACTAACTTTTCACATAAGAAACCTTTGTTGTTTTCCAAAAAGATAGGATGCCTGCCTATCAAATCATCAGCAAATCGAAGTAATATCTCCGTTTGTAATAAAATCGAAATTCAACATCGAAAAGTCATTAAGAAAACAAAATTAAAGCGTAATCTAATAATGTAACTTTAACAATTCGGTAGAACCCAAAGTTAAAATAAACATAAAGCTCCATAGTACTCCATTAAACTGACATCGGGGTTAAAATTTAAAGGAAAAATTTCAACAAAATTACCGTTCTCCGGACTCTCTTAAATAAAGGAGAATTTTTTAAATTCAACCTTAATTGTTGCGGGGACAGTGTTCAACGAGAAGGAAGCAAGTAAGGTATTATTATTTATGACATAAATTAAATAAGGAATTGCCATATAATTTGACTACAAATAAGTCTACAAAAAAGTCGTAAACTAAACGAGACTGGGTAAAAAGCAAGGCATTCATAAAAAAAAACCAAAATATTTATTTCAGATAAACATCCATATGTTTCAGAAGTAATATAAGTTAGCCTAATGTTAGTAATACTTGAAATTACAAGAAAATAATAACCAACCATGGAAACATTGATGTTGAAAATAAATAATAAGACATTTAAAATGAGCTTAGGATTTTCGAAAATGTTCTACCTATTTGAACTACCGTGTCATAAGTATATACAGTGTGCAGTTTAACATACATAAGATTTATTAGACATCAAGTTCAAAATTATTAACTTACAACACACTGAAGTTATTATCCTGCATTAAAGAACTTGACAGAACTATTTCCTAACACATTTTTAGTTTTTTCACAAAGCATTAAGAATTTTCGCAGCAAAGGTGAGATCATTTTCCTTTGCTACTCAGCAGATATAAAATAGTTGATGACGCATTTAGAATAAGCTCTGCAAATAAGGATAACAAGATTTTTATTCTGAGAAAACTCTTCGTTAAACCAGTTTTCTTATGAAGAACGTGGACAAAGGAAAACGATGGCGTCATTTATTTTTTATTATCATAATAGAATTTGTAATAACAACCGGTCAAATGCGCGTGAAAAAGAATCGAAAATACAATAATACTAAGCTTGTCTTTAAATTAACTTTGATTTGGAATGATTTGATTTTATAATTATTCTTATTTAAGCAGCAACTCTGATGTATTCTTCTGTCATGTTATCACGGTTCATGAGATACAGTCTGGTGATAGACGAACGGACAGACAGCGGAGCCTTTGTATTAAGGTTTCGTTTGTACCCTGTTTTACCTTTTTACGCTTATCTTCCATCGCTAAAATTGAAGTCTGTATTCAAAATGATATATTTCTGGATGTCTAGAAAAAATCTGTAAGTATTTTCATTCGAATACTATGAAAAATAGCAATAACTACATAAGTTTTAATCAAATACAAATTCTTTCAACTTACAAAAAGCATTTCGAGACTGTTTCTCTCTCACATAAACCGTCAAAGTACCGTTGTGATTAGTCTCGGGCGATTTTTTCCGATCAATTGAACTTATGAAGTGTCGAGCGGTACCGGATAGTACCGGGCGGCCGTCCGTTTACTAATCACTGTTTGATCTCATTACAGCGAAAAATTTGTCGTCTCGACTGTACATTCTTGATTAAGTGGACCTTATGTTAAAATGATTTTTGATTTTGTTATTGAATGTACTTTTTAAATCTTGATTTTACTTTGTAAATTTCTTTTGATGTTTGTTTTTTTTATGGATGCTAGATACCAAAATACCTTACGAGGTCAGTTTGTCTCTATACATGTAATAATATGAAACATATGATTTATTTACAGGAACGACATGAACCACTGCACAGATTGCCGAGTGGTTGTGGTCACCCACTGTGCGCTACGAGCTGAGGGGTCAATCCGTTTGTGTTTTCCATGAGTATCCTGATTCTGGGTGTTTTTGTGCTAATAATAATAAGATATTTCCGGCATTAAGAACTACAGCCGTAAATTAGCATACCAGATAGATTCTTCAGACTTTTCTCTTTCTAAACTGTCATTTCTTTTTAAAGTACATACACTGTCCAATAACATAAAACATTTTAAATATAAAACTGAAAACGAATTAGAAATGAAAAAAAATGCAATACTCTGCAAAAAACAGCTAATATTAAATCCGAGTTAAGCTCGGACGGTCTTAAACAATAATGAGCCAACAAACCCTGTTAGCTTTGCGACGTCTACGTCCAGGGGAGGTTTATATGCGGATACAATAAATTGAATGTTGTATTAAAAGGCTAAATATATGAAGATTTTTTCTGCGAGCATTTACAGGCTGGAATTATGCTCTTAAAACTGGACATAATATATGTAAGGTGTTTCGGAAACAGTAAAATTTAAAATTTTCTATTAATGCCTATTGGAACGACTTTAAAATCTTATTAGCCGAATTTTTCTGTAAGAAGATTGGTGACACATAATGCCATAGTAAAGAATGAAGACGCCAATGTCAGGAATAAAGTAGCTGCTGTTGCAGAAATCTTCCAGAATGTGATCATTATATTTTGTCGGACTTCGTGGCTATTGGATAATGCGCATGTTTTAAGACGGCTTGTGGCCAAAGACAGTGTTTGGTAAAGAAGGTTAAAGTTAAAGGATAATTTTCATACTAATTCAGCTCATGTTTTCATGGTTTTTTGTGAAAAAGGTTAATTTGCCTACTAATATGTAGTAATTGACAATAATTGTCGAAATTAGCAAAAATTGAGAGTAAGGCTAGTTATAGCTTACGATTAAAAAGCAGTTATTTCAGTTCAACAAGAGAATGGATAAAGCCAAGTGAAAATGATCCCATGTAAACCCAGCTGTTATCCCTACCTATCTGTATGGGTAATTAAAGTGACAAATTGTATAGACCATACATTTTCATCGCTGTATACTGAAACAGGTTTATCCTATCTCGGTTGACTTTTCAAATTCCATATAAAGAAAGAAATATATTGTTTCAATTTTCTATTCCGATTTTTTGTGTTACCTTTATTATATGTCAGAAAATCAAAAACTATTTGATAAAGCGTGATGCACTTCTGCCAAAAAAAATCATAATACAATTTTAGTTTAGAGAAGTATTTTGAGTTTCGAGAGAGATTTTGTTGACTTACATACGTAATAGTTGGAACACTATTCAGGAAAACCTTAAAAAAAACCCTAAACATACACACATGAAAACAAAATTACAAATACAATGCAACAACGGACATCATCCTACTTATATCATGATATCAAATAAACAGTGAGTCCTGCACCGCTCCGCGAGATGGCGACACCGTCACGTTTGGGTGCGATCGAAATAAATAAACCGACAGTTTTACGTGACTTATTGTACTACACACACTTATATATAGAGATAGTTTGTTTGAAAATATATATTACTAGCTGCTGCCCTCGGTTTCGCCCGCGATAGATGTATATTATAGCCGCTGTATAAAATTCTAGCCACTTTTAACGCAGATAACGTGTCATCTATTAAATTTCATCGAAATCGGTGAAGCTGTTTTAGCGTGATGAGCTGACAAGCATACACACATGCACACAAACATACTCACATACTATCAGCATTTGTAATATCAGTGTGATTTCATTTGCAGTAATAGCAGTCACGTTTTTTTTATTGTTTAAAGCATAATCTCCTATCAAGGGACTGCTTGTAAAGATTCCTAAACTAAGCCAAGCTGCACATTTTTTTTTTGTGTATATATAAACTACAAATATACACTGATAAGAATGTACCTTTTGGTTTGGCTGACTTGTTTATCATTCTAAGTGCTTGTTTGGTAACCGAACTACCTAATAATAGCACATCAAAATGAAAACAATAAAATCAAACGTTTATATCAAGTAGGCAGTGTTTCAGCCACTTTTAAAACGGTATAGTAGGTAATGATAATGACTCCAAAGCGATTGCGCGATTCCGAAATGTCATTCCTATGAAGAAGAATCAGCAAGGAACTCCATAAAAGTACTCACTACCATTGCTACGAATACCAATACCAAATACATATCAGTTACAAAGGTTAGTTTTGAGCTTAACTCCCAAAGGTGAGTGATTATTCCACGTGCAGAAGGGAGCACGACATAGCGGGCTCTCCCAGGCCCGAGCTACGTAGGACACGCACCCTGTAGTATTGACTGTGCCGATTGCGCATGCCTACACCCAACGGGTTTAGAAAGGAGGATACGTGGCACTGGATGTGGTATGGACGTGGTTGAAAGGCAGTAATTAATAGTTAAGGTAAGCGTGAGTAACAATAGATAGGGTAATGCCAAAACATTGTAAATTAAATAGAACTTAACTTTTGTTTTTTCAGATTTCGGTTCCATTAATTCTAAATTCTTGTTTTTTTTATTGTATAGTTAATGGCCCTTATTGATCTCAGAAAGTATAAAACTTGCACCATCATAAATGTAATGTTTGATGGTCTCAATGCTACGTAAAGTCACATAACTTGTATATGGGTAATGTAATAAGTTTTCCGGTAAAGCGAGACAATTAATAAATTAAGGAAATATCAAAACATGTTGTTACGTATGTTTTGAATGACGGCTTTTTGAATGAGCACTTCTAGATACTCTAAATCATTGTCTAAACTGTACAGTCGACTGTTTTAAACGAAACGAGAACTAACTGTTATAAAATGTAAAAAATACGGGTCAGAGCTGAATATATGAAACAAGTACATAATTATATCCCGTCGGGTATATTTAGATAGTTACATGATTAAAAGTTATTTGCCAACCTTTACATACCCTTATTATAGTGAAAACATATATTATGGTCAATACTTTTGGGAATAGGGTTTCGCCTGCCGAACTAGAGTCCTGTCCAGAAATACCATCGCTAAAGTAAAACTACGCGAATTTTAGTACAAAATTAGAATTTAGAACTACGTTTAAGAATATTCTCTACCGGGTATTGAACCCAATTAGTAATGCTACACAGCCAAGTTACTATTTAAGTATTTCCAATAACTCAAATGTAGAAAACCAATCGCCAAAGCCCCATAACGACAAACGTTTAAAACTAGAACAACACCATTACTTATTGTGTATGGACAAAGAAAACTATGCAGCTTTTATTTATCACGCCGATATAATCAATGGCATATAGAACAAACACAAAACTGTAGCAACGGCAGTTAAAAACAACGCGCCGCAAAAAAAGAAACAATACATAAATCAAAATGAAGAACAATCCATTAACTCGATCTACAATAAAAAAGAAAACAGCTCGTGTTGTGATTGGCCGGCCGGTTGGCGGGAGAATGTGATTGGCTGCGCGCAGACGCGGTGCGTTCCGAAACTCGATACTTTTTAATAATGGCTCCTTTGGATAATGCGATCGGCTTTTATATTACATGGAGGTATTTTATTACCAAAATGCGGTCTTGAGTGGCCGCGTCGTGGGAAAGGGGGCCGGCCGGCAGTTCTTGTTGCGGCGGTTCGGACTAATGTGTGGAGATTTGGGCCTCGTTTTATTGTTGGACTTATTTTAAGCTTAGGATAATTTGCTTACTGCATTATTTCGTATTAAGTAGTTTAATTAATTGTTTACCCTTGTGGTAAGCGTAATCCTGACATTTGTATGCAATTTTCAAGGATAGTTGGACACATATTATCAGCTACTCAAATTGAATGTTCAGTTGAAGCAACAGGAGTCTAAAAAAATATAAATTCATCATTGATAACGTAAAAACAAACATTACAAATCGCAGCAATCAAGCTTTAATAGATAGAACAAAAAACTGATGAACGCAATCTAGAGGGCCGAGACTAATCACAGTGCAAGCACTGTAAAGCGTTATCAAACAAGTTATTGCTCAAATACGCAAGATACACTCGAGCCTCTCTCATTGATGGGCCTGTGCAAACAAATATATCGACTATTCGATAACGGGGAACGACGCGCGAATCGATACTGACCCGATACCGCGACGATCAGCAAATAAAGTACGGTCGACCACGCATTAGAAGTAATAACAAATTAATCTACAACCTTAATCTATAATACATAAAGGCGATGTTAGTACTACCATAAATTTGCGGTGGACTGTACTGATAATATCCGAACGCACCTTGTGCCCGTGACGAAGACGCTTGCATGTTCTTATTTTGAAATTTCAATGACATTTCGGTCGTTGAGGACGTTGTATATTGAATCTGTAATAATAAAAATGTCCTCTACAGTCTATGGGACAGGTTTTTTTTTATTTGTTGTATTGCATATCAGAAAAAATGTTGGCTGGTTACAAATACCAAAAATATTTTGAATTTTAAAATGATATGATGGCTAGATATAAATAATCTCTTTTGTTAATTACTTATGTGTAATTTATGCATTGGACAGAATAAACACATTTATATCAAGGAAGCATACGTCACAGTGTTTATTTTACACAAATAAGTATTCTTTGTGTTCATCTCGACAGTAATTATTCAGCTGGAAGAAATTTCCAAGGTTTTTTTTGACAGATTATCACGAGGCAAAACTCCATAATAAACGAAAATACAGAAAAAAATATTAAGAAGACGAATTTACGACATCAAAACTCAAATGAACCACAAACTAAATTGCCGCCATTTTGCAACAAAAGGCGCGAAACGGGCTGAATGAATGTCAGATAGATACGCACTTACATAATTTTATCGATTCTGTTTGTGTATGTTATCGATTTAAATTTTTGTAAATAACCTTCGATGCTGACATTAGTTCAATGATTCTAAGTTTCGTGTGTCGTCTAATTGATTCTAATCATTTGCACAAATATCTGTTACAGCATAACTTGTTCTCTAAAAGCCACTTTTATGACCATTTTTTTGTTATTCTTGAAGATTTGTTTGACACATCTAATAATGTGTTTTTTTAAGCTTAAACGAAAAACATTTGTGTTTTATAATGTTTTAATTTTAAACGGCCAATACCTACCTAATTTTAATTTATTCCTATCCTTATATGACTTCGTAAAAACTATTATTTCTGATACCCAAAACCATGCTACATTTTCTGTATTCACTTTTTAATGAGCCTTTTCATTTATCTGACCGTATTTTTTGTTAATGGAAAGTAGATAGTAGAACCTATTTGCTTTAAACCCACCTTTATGAATCGGAGATAGGCAGATAGGTTAGTACATAAACAAAAGATATACAACTATGTATATTGGTAACGCAGTCGTAAAAGTTCTTGTTAAATGAACACCCTTGAAATATCTTTCTAATCTAATCTAAAACTAACAAACAGACAACTTTAACTTTAGTATTTTTAACCTTCAACGGTTTTGTATCACACCTTCTCGTTTGAGGAATGTTTTTTTAATCCTCGTTGACATTTCTTTCCTCTTCTTGTAGTAGGTTCCTACACACACACTGACACTGGAGTCAGCTTCAAAAGTTTTAGTTAAATAGATCCATAAAAAAACGACCGGAAATAAATTCAAGAACAGAAGTGACCTCACGCGTATCTTAAATTTTTAGATATTCAATTAAAGTTTTGCAATTCTATGCGTGCTTAATAATAATTTTCTATAAACTAAATAAAGGCGTAATATGAGACTATTATGATCTTCGTAACATTAACGTAGTTAGAAATTAATCTACTACATTAAGATGCAAAGGAAACTCAATTTAATCCGATGGCACTTCAAGTATTTTGAATCAATTGCCTTTTCAATTGCCCAACATGTTCACTACTCACTATTGCAAAGCAAAACGTAGTGTATGTTTGTATGAATGATAGGTAATAATCAGTGTTGATTAGTAGGCATCCATTAAAACGCTTAGCTTGAGCGCCATGATGCAATAATTAGACACATCACAAAATGGCTGCGCGGGTCAGTGCACCCGCGCCATTTGCAATCAGCTGTAAACTGCTTCTTAGAACAATCAAGTTTATTTGCGACTACATTTATTTTGAAAAACAAAAATAGTTTTTTTAGAGTTTAAAAGGGTCGTTTTCCTTTTTCAGAATATTTGAACCTGCAAACCATACCTACCTAGTCCAATAGTTGATCACTGATTTAATCATAGAAACACCAACTTCATTAATAGGCTCCCAATGAAACAACAACATATGTCCATTACGTAATATTAAAAGAGACTGCGACCCCTGAGTTTGTTTCGACATTTCTTCTCAGGGTAGTCAGATAGGAAATGTCGACTCCAGCGTTCTCACGTGTAAAAGTGATGAAATATCCTATTTTCAGAATAAATGATCTCATTTCATTTAATTTCATTAATAAGATTTAATAAAAAAACAGCGATAAATTAGTAATCTCCTTTTCACAGTCAGTTCAAATCTCTCGTACCTGAAATATAAGAAAACCAATCTATTACTGCTAACCTTACAAGTTCGGGAACAAAAAGGATTCCAAACTTTGCGAGCAATTCATCTTGCGTGCAGACAGATTGTCGCCTAGATCTGATTCTCTCATAAATCATGAGTGGCCACGAGTCGCCATGATTGGAACATGCTGCCTCAGGAGTTTTATTTAAGATTTCATTTGTTGGATGAATTTTGAAGTTTAATATGCGATTTCTTGCTTTTGTACGTACGCTAGCTAAGAAAGTAGGGAATTCGAGTATTATTTTAAAACATGTTTTAATCGCAGGTACTAGAAGATAGAATAGGATATTTTTTAAAGCCTAAAATTTTATCCTTGTGACGCGGGGTTTTAAGAAACATTAAATTCACATTCATGAAGACACTCAGACTGAAGACAAGCACACACAATCGCGTATCACACAATCAGGCTAAGCATTCGTGGATAACACAAATGCTTTTATTACCCGGGGATCGAACCCGCAACACGCAGCTCTCAGTTTGTATTGTTCAACCACCGCGACAGCTCACTCCGGGATGGACATTTCCAAATCTTATATTAGGACTCCAGTTTTCCCTCACCGTTTCAATAATATTATCATACATATCAATAATTCCATTACCAAAATGACTTGAACTGAAGCTGGGCACTTTCTTAGCCCTAGTCCGGGCACAGCTGACGTCACATGATGGATGATGTTTGTTCGGCAAATAGTTTTCAATTTTACGTGGTCTTGCCGCGCCCCGAACTCTATTGGAGATATTCCACTATTCGAATAACTTATATTGGCTGTGGAACTTACTGGCCATGGTTTTGATATAAATGTACATCTATTATATAAATATAATAATTATTTTACTAACTGGAGACATATTATATTGTTAATTTGCGACCTTTATTTTCTTCGATTGTCGTTACACTTTTGGGATCGTTGAAACAGGAACACAACATAGACCTAGATCACTTGTCAGAGTTCCATAATACATAAGTGCATAAGTGTATTCTCACTAAAGTTATTTAATTGTATGACCCAACCCTCATTAATGTTAGCTTCATGCAGGTGTGTAAGCAGGACAGCGCGCTACACAGCTTATAGCGCCATCTCACTTATCAAACTGCAACTTTGTCTATGTACTGTGGACGATGTACTCTGCCTACCTCCACGTTCATTCACACGAAATCAGCTGATCACTAGTTCACAATAGCACAAACTGTAAATTGTTTACACTAAACTTTCTAATGCCGTACTGTCAATGAGTGCCCCAGTATTTACACAAGTGCATAAATCTATTCTAAACACCCAACTGTTACATTATTACCGATAAATATATTATGTTACATTATATAATAATAAATTTACATAAATACTATCCCATTGTGGTGATCAATGCTCGCTCTATCGGTAAAGGTGTTTATCCTGTAAACCGATTATTAGAAGTAAATATGTAAGACTTTGAGATTATAATTAAACCTCTTTTAATTCTTATAGTTTAGAGTGGTATTAACATATTATAAATTTAGAACGTGTATTAAGTAATCTCTAGATTAAATCTCATTGAAACGGTTAGAAGGAAAAAAACGTTTTTAGGTTATATTGATACTTGTTTATGTCTAAGTTTAAATAACTTAAACGTAGCAGGCATCGTCAGCATGCAGAGGGAACTCACTAACTCAGATTTTATATTAAATCAAAAAAGTTTTACGATATTATCTAGGTACTGTAATCATAATTTGTAGTCACTGTTTCTCAAAGTTAATAATACATTTTACGACAGCCAGTACAGTATAGTGTTAAATACTCATAATTTGAGCATTAAAAAACATTTTTTATAAATTTCTGCCTCACTCTGTTCTATTGCTAAAGTTGGAAGTTAAGTATATAGAAGATATGCCTTGTTTTTATCCTAGCTTAGAAAATTGCAAATCTTGGTACTTACCCCACACAAAAAACGACTGTGCATAACGTGTCGTGGGTTCGATCCCCGCGCAGGACAAGCAATTGTCTGACCTACAAATGCTTCTTCTGAATCTGAGTGACTTGAATGTTTGTCTAACCCCCCGTGACACAAGGATTAAATATTTTAGTAGGGCAGTCGTTTAAATAAAATATATTTAAAACCTCTTTAGTTATTTCAACCAGTAATAAACATAATACTAGTTTTATAACGAGATGACGCTCTATCATGACAGCTTGAAATCACAGGTGTCATTGTGAAACATCACGAATACGTCAAAAGTGGCATAGCGGTTACGTAATACATAGATGGTAGTAGACAGACAGGCCGCGACATAAGATGATAGGTGAATTAATGTCACTTAGTTATACAACATGATATCAAATTATACCTAAGTTTATTATTACGTCTAAATTTTATAGTCAAGAAATTTGATCGAACAGAAAAGAGGATTTTTTAAGTATTGAGAAAAACCTTAATATAGAAGTATGTATGTTATAGGTAAATGCTCACTTGTGTCAGTTAGTTACGGGTTAACTGTAGATATTATTCCACATTATATAGCTCTTTGGCTAATGTTTATGGCATGATTGTCTCTCAAATCAAAATATTTATTAATTTGTGAATATGTGGTACATAAAAGTTGCTACATTTTACCTATTATAGAGCACTTTAGCGATAACCAAGACGGCATACAATCTACACAAAAATAATAACAGCATCAAAATCTAACAAGTATTTACGACGAAACTGACCAAACTTTTAGTATTCAAGAATCATTTAGTTAATTAAACATTTGAATAAGTAAAAGGGAAACTTAGACTAAGAACTAAAACCAGTCAGACAAGTCCACTAGAGACGAAGAGACAAGCTTTTTATCAGACACAAATAATTATGTGACGTCACAGCGCGTGATAACACAAAACCTACATGGAATAGAGGTTATGAAGTATACCAGTCAAAAATGTACCTTATTTGAATAGTACTGTGGTGTATTATTGTTTGGTTTTGATATGACCTTACGAATGCGCGATCAGAAATTGAATGGCTCATGTATGATGTATGGTACTTAAAGTAATCGATTATTTGGCTCTTTAAATGTAGGAGATTTAATCGATTATGCTTTAGTGATTGGTTTGAGAATATTCGAATTGAATTTGAACATTTTCTTCTTTGAATTTTGAACTTTTTACTCTAAAACGATAAATGCTTTAAAGTGTTTTAAAGTGATTGGTACAAACTATGAATGATAACAGGTTTGTTTAAAAAACTACTGAGGAGAACTTAATGGACTTTTAAATGACAGATATTTCTCCTTTTAAAAGTCATCATTTTATCTTTCCGTATACGACCTATAGGAAATCCATATCCGTAGTGTTTTCACATCCAAACCACTGAACTGAATTACATTTGCATGCTACAGAGGGCACTTTTAAAACCGGACAACGCCGGGCAATTTTACACGACCTGGTGAGTCAGGATAAATAGTACCTATGGTTCAATAAATATACTTTTATCTCACTATATAATGTAATGATGTAAGAAAGGAAAAATAGGAACCATTTTACTGAGACACAGCTCCCGTCTGTCACCTCATGAACCGTGTTGGATAGGTAATAGACATTTTTACAACTGATGTCGTCCTGTTGCTAAAACAAAGAATTATAAAAAAAATTAAATTAAGCAACGCTTGTTAAGGCCTTTAATTTTGTAGGTGACCAAGTTTGATTTTAAATTAGTCTTACTTTGACTATGACTAGCTTCTTACCGTTTTCATTTTTGTAATATTAAAAAATCATCTTGTTATCTTGTAATCTGCTAAAAGATAGAAACTTTATATAAAATTCAGCAATCCAATTTAACAAAAAATTCGGAAAAAAGACATTCAATGATTATACCTTACAAAAAACCACATGTTATTTGGAATATTTTATTAGTTAACGTTAATTAATAAAAATCCTAGTTTAATGTCTAAATTGCTTAGATGAAAGAAACTATTTTTATAATTCTTGGTAAAGGTGTACTGCTAATAAATATATGATATTTCATGTGAAAAGTACTTTACAATTTAAGGTGAAATGTGCCAAATTAAGTTTATAAAAATCTTATTAGTAAGAAATTTTAGAAGACAATATTAGTAGAGTTTGTAGTAAAGGAAATATTATTATTAAAAAATAATTATTATTTTAAGACGATATTTCTTTATATTAAATCAAATTGTAATATAAATTAGTCTTAATTTATGTGACAGCCATTATTAACAAAGTCATTCCGGTCAAATAGTCAAAGGCTTCATTGTGACTTCGTTGCGAGTTCATGCTACATACAAACAATCCTGGTTACCTTCAAACTATAAAGGACTAAAAACGATTTCACTCAAATACCATACCGATTCTCGTCAAGATAAATAACCTAAGACATCACCCAAGACATCAAAATTCAATCAAACAAATCACACATAAAACATGAAATTTAAACCATCTCGAAAACAAACACCGTTAGTCAGACAAAGAAAGTGTTTATCATCACAAATGGACCCACTGACATAATACCAAACGTATTCAAATAAAAATGTTCGGACAAAACCAAAACATGCCCGTCCAAGCAAAACCTCGAACTCAAGAGATTCACTATAAACTCTCGAACTGACAGACATAACTCTACAATCACGAAAAACAAAACAACGAAAACCAGCACTTATAACTTGCAACATAAAGTTGTATTTTCTAATTAAGTTACAAAGTAGCTTGTGTATTAAAGTTGTGTTTTCGTGATGACTTGAAATGTTGAATTGTTATCGAAGCATTGGCTGTGGGTAGCGCAGTAGCCCGGAGTAACAATATGAATGGAATGAAAAACGGAATTAAAAGATGAATAAATAAATAACGCCCACACAATGTGAGACGCGTGTCTGTCCGAGATATTATTGGGATTATATCAGTGATCGGTTTATAAATAAATTATATAGTATACTTTATGTTAGAGCTCTTGAAGTGGTGCAAATTTTGTTATTTCGATTTTAAAACGAAACTTAATGTTATGATATTGTAAAGCCTTATGTAACAGCATGCCCTTTTAATAATTGATAGAAAAAAAATTGAGTACTATTATATGAATTCTATTAATTATGATTGGTACAGGTAATTTACTTCAAAAAGTTTGAATATTCGCACGATATATTCCGTGATTAAAAATTGTCACTCAAATACCACAAATAGAGTTAAGTAGAAACATTAAATACTAAAAAAGTTTCCCGACTTCACTCACGAGTAAGACTCTAATTGAGCAAATGAATACATCTTAAACTCTGCAAAAAATCACATAACCACATTAGCAATACAGCTATCAATCAACGCATACTTTTAATAAAATAAACACACAGCTGAATGTGTAGTAGTCAGCGTTACAACATGCAAAAGGTCACCAAATATAAGTACCACTTACATTATAATGTAACGCAAATATTGTACAATCATATTTTAATTTAAGAAAACATATTATAATTTCTTGGTTGTTATAATCTCTGTAACATTATAGTGTTACGCGGTGTTTGATATTGGATTGAATGCTCGCATAATTAGTGAGATAATTATTTGGAAGACCAGTGAGAGGGTTAGAAAATATTAAAAATGTCTTTGTTGTATATGTGGTGAAGATCAATGAATGAACAACAAGACAAATAACTGGAAATGGTTTACTAAATTGTATCACAATTAATTACTTAAATTTCTGTAACTTAGGTTTTGCTCTCAAGCCTTAAGCGGTAAGGCAGCAATATTTAAATAACCAGCTTAAGCTAGTTCGTAGCACTCAATCAATGTTTTTAGTAAAAAACCTAAATAAAATAATTGTTATTTCAACTCACTTTTACCTAAGAAAAAGTTACAAAAAACCTCTTTCTGTAAAACAAGGCAAAACATACCGTGCTATACTGGATACCATTCACGCCTTTGTCCCATCAGTGGGTCAGCAGTGCTGTGGTTAGTTTTATGGCCGTCGTATACCACCCGCGGAGTCCCGCCTTTGAGTCTCGGGCGCTAAACAAATTGTAATGTTCGAAACGATTCACCAATTATTAAGAGTCTAATAGTTTTATTTTTACAAATATTTTTGTTAGAGAAAGTGAATCTTTAGAATTAGATGAGGACGTATGACTGTGAAAGCTTGCTTTTAAAGATATTAACTAATTAAAAGCAACAAATGTTGTTATTAATAACAAAGACAGAAATTACTTACGTGTGAGCGAAATGGAGACCACTTGAAAACGAACACTGATTATCACCTCAGATTTTAACAAATTGTTAAAATGTTTTTCAATTCGCTGAAGGTACTCACTCAAATTCTAAATGACGTGTCTTTGTCACATCCTTATGTCGTTCGTAAAATAATTATCTACTATTATTTCTTCTGCTCACACCATAACCCGTTCGAAAGCACAAAATTTATAGATTTAGTACATGTAAAATGGACGTCAGTTCGTCCTAATCAACTTACAAGGTTTGACCCTAACAAAAATACCAAGTTTACCAACATACCTACATCGTCAGTTAAAGGCCTTAATTACAATGTCTTTGCTTCTGTAAAAGATATACAAAATCCTCGTATGCAGTAAACTCCGCAGTAGTTTGCAAATGCAAACTTTGTGTTCACATTGTGAAACACTGCCATTGACAAATTTCATTGAAAACTTTTTTCTCGATTCATTTTTGCCGATTTCTCAAACAAATTAACACTGGCATCCACGTGTTAACCCTTTTGTGTACTTTTATGGTTTTATTGTGGGTCTTTGTCGTAAGAGATAACCCGTTGGCTGCAGTGCTTGCGCAAGCCGACAAAAGTGAAAATATCCGGCAGTAAAAGTGGCGATAAGTACACGGTTTTTTAACAATTTTTATTGCGACGTTGCCTTTGTTTGCAAAGAAAGGGTTAGGGTTTGGTTAAGTGTATGAGAGGTACTGATAGTTTTGTTTCAAGAAGAAACTATGAAGGTATAAGTTTTTTGGAAATACAAAGTCTTAGTTTTAAGGTTTTCATATTATCATCATATACTTCATCTACTTACAACACCAAAATTCAATCTTCGAATCCGAAAGGCATATGTATTGAGTGTTTCTTCCAAAATTATCTTCACGATGGGCAAAGCGTTCAAATGTATAAACCAGTTCGATTTCTCTTATTTTTTATGTTTATAGAAATGTTGGTAAGAAATGCAGCATTTATAACATATTTCAATTACCCATAGGGATTTTTAATGTCAAAAGTATGATCAAATAAAAAAAACAAATGAGAATTGTAAATACTTAATTTTATTAATTCTGAAACTAACAGATGATATATAAGTATCCTATCTAGATTCGAGTAATACGACATAAATATTTATTTATAAAAACAAGAATTAATTTAGCAAAACTTCCTATCAAATATGTATAGTGAAAATATTGGAAAGCGTGTGTGCAATACAACCTTATCAAACTAATAAACCTAATGATATAAACTTATTGAGCAATGTATAAATTTAAAGTAATATAATTCAAAAATTTATAAAATAAAATATATTTTTATACATTAGATAAAGATTATAAATAAATATTATTTTTACAAAATATAAAAAAATGATTTATACATTTTATTGAAAATTTATAGATCAAATATTGTTTAATCCTTTGTTAAAGATTAAATAATATTAGAATTTTTGCTTCTAACTCTCAAATGCCGTTATAATGTTTGCTTATTACAATTTTGTGCGTTGTATATTTATACAATTAAAATGCAAAAGGTCATTGCGTTTCTGGCGTATCAAGACAAGTGCGTAGTTTACACGTACTCGAGGCGTACTTCTTTGTCAAACTGAGCTAAGGTTATGTTCAAGGCATTCGATCTAAATCGGAGCGCCCAAGGCAAACATGATTATGTCAATTTTAACAGCCTTTGAATACTCAATGACATATTATTGAGAAAATCCTTGTCAAGTGACAAAAGAGACTGAAATTTTGGTCTAGGTTAGATTTTAACACAATTACCTGTTAATTTGCGTTCTATTTAATTATCCGTTGAGGTCTTTATGTCGTTTTTTAGATGCCGAAATAAGGCTTTTATGTTTAATCATACAAAAGTTTCACTTTTTCGTTTAACATTGATTTTTTTATGTATGATTTATATAGAGTTGCATGAATGCTCAAGTAGCAAGAAATTAGACAATAACGTATGACCTTTTACATAACATTTCAGTGATTTATTTGAATAACACATTTGCGTATAATTAATTTATAGAATAAGCACTCTTTGAATTTGAGTCGGTAATATCAAATAATATTTTTAATTAGTACGCAATTTAAAAAATTATAATCAAACTCTGAAAAAATCTACTTAACCCTGTATCCGCAATGAAAAAGAAATATTTAATAAGGTCGAGTTAAAAAAAATACAATTTAGCCATTTTCCAAATGAGTTGGGTACAGCGAAACCTT
Organism: Trichoplusia ni; assembly: GCF_003590095.1. NCBI lineage: Eukaryota > Metazoa > Arthropoda > Insecta > Lepidoptera > Noctuidae > Trichoplusia > Trichoplusia ni. The sequence goes on along the minus strand of NC_039488.1, from coordinate 740,105 downwards.
TCCATGGTTAGAAATAAACAGATATATTAGTGATTAATTATAAAAAAATACGTGTTAAACTTACCCGCACGCTTGCCAATATTCCAGTTGACATTTATGCTAAATTAACGCTCGTATATAAATACATATTCGAATGGAATGTGCAGAAGCCGAGATAGGTACCTATCTTACACCAAACACCGTTATTAAGAGTCATATAATTAACTTATGAGTATATATACAAAACTTATCTACACTCCTAGTATTGAACTGTTTCCATTTCGCCTAGCTAAATTTTCTTTCGTTTTTATAATATATATTGTATGATAATTTTATACACAATTTGTTACACAGACATTGCACAGTTCAACCGTCCACGATATGACGTCACTTCTCGTTCCGTCGTATACCAACTCTTCGTTGTGAAGTTTCATTTATAGTAGCTTTGATTAAAGACAATTGGAATTTATGTGCAAATTAAATATTTATAAACATATTTTTTGTATACATTTTTCACTGGGCTTCAACGTTTTTTTATTTTTGAAGCAAGGCTTTATCGAATTGGAGTCACAGTGTATAATGAACGCATTTCCGATCAATGTGATTTGTTATATTGAAAGTTAATCGACGGCAAGCAAAAGACATCAACGCGTTACACAAACAATATTATTTATCTAAACAAGTATAGATAAACAAAGCGATAACACCGTATTGATCGCGCATTTTCACGTTTTTTATCTAACCAGAGTGCGTCGACTTAGGCGGGCAAAGCTTTCGCTTAATAAACTTTTAATGTAATACAGAATACTTGCATTAGGAGTTGGTATACAAGGGGGAGACGATTATAATGACTATAAAGGACACTTTCTCAGAAGTTCCACAAAAACAATTTTAGGCCTAACTTCGCGCAGCCGCCGCCCGCCCCGACACATCCCACATCGTCCACAGTGCACTAAACATCTATTCCCTACTAATAAAACGCACACAAAATGGACTCGTTAAAATAATCGCAAATATTTACACAAATTTACAACCGTAACGTGGGGGGCGGGCGCAGCAGGCGCGGTAATATCACCAGAACACGAAACGCTCACTTGGAGTCCAATATCAAGGTTGAGGGATGCTGAGCGGGATGCTCAGCGGCGTGAGGCGGCGTGAGGCAGCTCAGGGCGCTAAGGCGCGGCGGGGTCCTGCGGCACGCACCAGGCGGGCGCGCGCCGGCCTGCCTACGCCAGCGGGTACTGTCACAAGGGCGGCTGCGCGTGCGCGTGGTGGTGATGGTACAGCGGCGACTGGTAGTAGTTGTCCGCAGGCGAGTGCCCGTATCCATAGTTGACGTCATACATCTTCAGGTCGGCCTTGGTGTCGGCGCCGGGCAGCAGCCGCGTGATGCTGAAGGGGTGCTGAGCCGGCGCGTACCCGGTGGGCTCCTGCTTGAGCTGCGCGTAGTGCTCCAGCGCCAGCGGCGTGTGCTCGGGCAGGCACAGCTCGGGCGCCGCGTGCAGCTGCGCCAGCAGCTCGTCGCGCATCTCCTTGTCCTCGCCGGGCGCGGAGCCCGCCACGCCACCCTTCTCATGCGAATGCTCGCTGCGTTTTTCGTGCGAGCCGCCATGGTGACCGTGCCCGGTGTGTGCCTTCTGTGCTTGTCTTATCGATTCTTTCTTCTCGTCTTTAAACCTCTTCTGCCGCCGTAGGAAGCAGCCGTTTTCAAACATGTTTCCGCTGTCCGGGTGCAGCGTCCAGAACGAGCCCTTGCCCGGCTTGTCGGGCGTGCGAGGCACTTTCACGAAGCAGTCATTGAACGACAGCGAATGTCGAATGGAGTTCTGCCAGCGCTGCTGGTTCTGTCTGTAGAACGGGAACAGGTCCATGATGAACTGGTAGATCTCGGAGAGCGTGAGCATACGCGAGGGGTTGTTCTGGATGGCCATTGTGATGAGCGAAATATAGGAGTATGGCGGCTTGGCGTGCGTGTAGGATCGGCGATAGGTCTTGTCATTGCGCGCACGCTGCAGCGCTGATGTGGGCGAGGCGGCTTCCTGCTCACGCGGCAGCGAGCCGTAGGGCACAGCGCCGCCGCCGCCCATGCAGGACGCCATGGTGCTGGGCGGCGAGTAGCCCACGCCCGGGGAGCCCATGCACGAGCTTCCCGCCACCATGTTGTTGGAGTACAGGTTCGGGTACGGCTGGGCAGGCATGCAGCCCATGCCGTTCACGTATGGGGGCGCAAGGCCCGGCGACAGCGAGGACAGCGACGCGGACGTCGGCACGTCGCCGTACGACAGCTTCTGCGAGATCATGGCTAGCGCATCACCCGCGCGTGCACGCCGGCCAGGGGCAAACACTCGCACTGATTGAAAGAGTAAATAGAGGCCGGGGGCCCGCGCTCCCCTCCACTCTGCCGACGATTGGCGCGCCGTGGGGCGGGGTCTGTCCGGCCCGCCCCTGCGCCCCGCGCCGCGCGCCCCCGCGGCCCGCGCCTCAGCCCCCGCGCCCCGCACCCCGCCCGCGCCTCGCTCTCCGCATTGCGCCGCCGCCGTGCGCGACCCGCCGCTAATAATACCGCAGCTCCAAACGATAAAACCATGGAATTATCATAAGTGTTTGGGCAGGAATGTGTGCTTGTGACGACCGTTGTAACACACCATATAAGGCCCTACAAGTATTCATACGCAGTTTGGTGATATCCGCTTTCTTAGAAAATTATTTCAGAGAAAAACATGTAGCGGCCGTGAATTACAGCGTAAATTGTCTCAACGCGTAGGTACACTAATCAGTGACTTTCATTATTGTCATATAAAGACTCCGTCATATTTCGAAGTGCGCAATTGTAACCCAGTTTAACTTTTGCTATCCATTCTCATTGTGCCTGTATCAGTTACAACAAACAGATTTATTGTAGCTTTCGCTTAGAAAATAGTCTAAAATAACCGGTAAATGATCTACTTTCAAAGTCATAGCTTAGATAGTAAATTGTATTGATAACTATAGATAACGTATTATATTCTACAATGCAGCGTAGGCCTACGCGGCTACGACGCTACGAACTGATAAAACAATGTAGGTACAACAATATATTATCATTTAAATAAATTATAAATTAAATTACTATAATTATATGCGCGCAATAAATTATACTCTGGTGTATTGTTCTGTAGTAATACGTTCAGACAAGCATGTCTACTTAATATTGTTTAAATTTTACAAGCTAGGAAACATGTCGGGCAACATGCTACGTTTTTCAACATTATTTTAAATAATTTAAAAAAACCAAACGTTTTAGGGAGTTTGAATTAGCAGGAACACGATAAAATATTGAATACATTACACACATATTTACATTAAAAACATTTTTACAGTTTAACTGAAAAGAGAGGTCCATTTCTTTGTCTTTGCAACCATGATGCGTTTAAAACTTATTTATTTATTTACATTTGAGTAAAGATCTATTCATTCACTATTCAGATATGTGTGCAAACATAGATATAGTGTACTCCGTAGAACTCTACAAAAGAAGAGTTTATTTTTCAATTCGTCAGATTTACTTTAAATTTATATAGATAGATGTTAGAATTGATTCGTTTGATGTATGTTTTGAGTTAAACTAACTAATGGGAATTAAAGAAACAACATAGAGACAAAAAGCAATTAATAATAATTCAAGACAATTTTGAATCTAAGGATATACTCGTAAATTACAATTTTTTTAAGAATCAATTTTCATCCTTCTTATCTATAAGAATTAAAGTATATATCAGAACTGTAAATTGTTGACAATCTAGTTTAATGGAACTGATGAAGATTTATTTTTCTCCTTAATAACTATCCACAGAGTATGCAGACAGTTGCAAGCAGAAAGATACGACGCGCCGGCGGCAACTATTCAAACAAATTGTTACTAGGATACTTCACGTTGATTCAATAATACAAAGGAAAAACGTTTTTATTTTAGCAACATATTATGTTACATAGATAGATTAAAAATGATTAAATCAACCACGTGAAAATACGAATTCTGTACGGTTTTTCCGATTTGATTACCGTATAGGACCAACGTTTATTTTAAGTCTTCAAAGCTAGATTTATGTGTACGTAATTGGAGCTTCATCAAACCCTTTTGTTATACGGAGCATGAATTATCTAGTACTATCACTATCATCGATTGACAAAACAAAGTGATATCATCATCATCATCATCCACAGCCTTTATCCTCCCACTGCTGGACATAGGCCTCCCCTTTCTCGTGCCAACTTCTACGGTCCTGTGCTAGCCTCATCCAGACTCGATCCGAGACCTTTACTGTGTCACATAATTATTATTATTTATAACTAGCTGTTGCCCGCGACTTCGTCCCCGTGGGTAGAAAATTTAAGTTATGATTTATACCTGCCCTGTTTTTTTTCACATTTTCCATTGTATCTTCGCTCCTGTTAGTCGTAGCGTAATGGTTTATAGCCTAAAGCCTTCCTCGATAAATGGTCTATTCAATACAAAAAGAATTTTTCTATTTGGACCAGTAGTTCCTGAGATTAGCGCGTTCAAACAAACAAACAAACAAACAAACTCTTCAGCTTTATATATTAGTATAGATAATAAATTTCCCACATTATATTGACTAATTCCCACCTACTTTAATCTCTCATACCATACAAAAACCATCCCACAAACACGATCATTAATGTATTGATCGCAAGACCACAATGTTTATCTGAATGCGCGACGCACAAACAGACAAACACATTAGCAAACGATACGTTATTAGCTAAGTGCGCTTGATGAGCTGTTGTTGTTTATTTCTTAATTAACAGACTTAACTCTGGGTCTAATTATGTTTATGTATGGTGTATTGAAAGATTTTAATGATAGGCACTTTGGTGGTGGTGGTTTAGTGGGTATTCGATTTGAATGTCATTGGTTGTAGGTACGAATTCTACGTCGTATTAATTTATTTGTTTCTGTCATAAAGAAGATGTCTAAGACACTACTGACATTTGCTGGAAGAAAACGTTATAAGTGGCTGTATTCAGAAGTGATATAAAAAGGCGATTACGTAGGAAGAAATTGTGGTTATGAATGGTCGGAATTCATTATTTGAGAAAGCCTGTTTGCAAAAACCTTTGGCCAGCGGTGAGCAAGCACCAAATAAATTGAAATCAAAGCGTTGTAAGAGAGGTGTATGAGAGTAAAGAAACAGTCAAATGTGTTTTAGATTTACGGGACACCGCCAACACGGCACTTTTGATTACGACTCCGGTTGGGTCCAAAACCAGTCGGGAAATCCCGAAAAATACGCACGACTGAACAGTAATTAAATAAATTTTAGGTTTACTCTACTTTAGTCCACGACACAATTATAATTACATTTATTAATCTCTTAAAAAATAAAACATTGACATGGAAAATATATTTTGACATTTTAGCGACGAGAAAGACATCAACCACTTTTTTTTATTATCAG
>NC_039488.1:689470-733667 GCF_003590095.1 Trichoplusia ni | reverse complement strand
TGCGTACACGATCATAAAAAATTAATTAGTACGTCCTTATCGTAACTTGGGCTTAATGTTGCAAATGTGCTCCGCTAGTTGATTAATTAAATCTTGTGTACATTTGTTGTTTATTACGCTGCTGTTCGCTTTTTGCGATTGGAAGTGGTAAATCCTACTATCCTACTTATGCTACTAATATTATAAACGCAAAAGTTTGTATGAGTGTATTGATGTTTGTTCCTCTTACACCCAAAAACGACTGAACGGATTTAGACAAAACTTCTTACACAGATAGTTTAATCGTGGGATCATTTTCGATTTGTACCGATCCAGCTAGCTTTTCATCGATTGAAAAGAAAGTAATTAGCTACATCCAAGTAAGGATATGCTCTTGTCCTTGATGACTTGACGCTTTGACTTGACGTTAAGATGATGGTCATCTAGAAATACCCTCCAAAACGATGGACAGGGTGATCTTGACCCAGAAATTGAAAAGAGGAAAACGCATACTTACTCGTACTTGGTAGAGCATTTTACTCGCGTTTATTTATCTAATATCGATAAAAAATATAGATTAATAGAGTGTCCTGAGCTGAGCTATCTTATACCTGCTCTGCCGACCTGAGACCATGGCGACGCACAATAGCGTAGAAGAAATAGCCAGATAACAATGGTTAAACCCACGGAGCACGACGTTACGCGGTTTCGATCCCCGTGTAGGATAACCGTTTGTGTGGTCCGCGAATGCTTGTCATGAGTCTAGGTGTCTTTGTGCATGCGAAGGTTTGTGAAACCCCCCGCGACATAAAAATAGAGAAAGGAAAGAAAAGCTTCTCATTTCCCGATAGTCCAAATTCAAATTATTTTTGAAGACCGATTCGGAATTGATTCCGAATTTTCCATTTCTAGAAAAACAAATGCGCTTCTAAGAGTTAGTTACCACACCCTATACTGAAACGGATAACGAAGCGAATAGGGTTTGCTTATTACCATATAAGTCGTAATTTACCCAGTAATGGGAAACTCAGCTGACACTACGGATATACGGCCCTTGATCTGATCCCATAGGATAATCACGGATGTTTTATATTGGCATTTCGCTAATAGACCATTGAGGTCGACATAAATAACGGGAGTAATTCAGAACTAGACGAGTTTTATAGCATAGTTTTAATCATTGAAAGTAACTCTCTGGCCACAGCCGGTGTCTCAATGGAAAGCAATCATGAAATGTATAACTTTTTTATAATGGCTGATGTGCACAATAGCTCTGTAGCTATATTATTCGCTCATGTATCAAAACGACACAATATCCTATAATTGAAATTTACTAGAAATGGTACATTGTTATGCGAGGGAAAACCTACCATGCGATCTACCAGTTAAGAAACGTAATAAGACATGTATTTATTTACCTAACTCGATTTGACAGCTAATAAACATAATTCATAATAAAATATGAGTTTCAAGTTATATTAGTGCACAGAACTAATGTCATACAATACTGGCATTTAAAAAGCAAACAAAAACATATTGAGTGCATGAAACACAATATCGATGGGTCTGGAAAGGCTTTGTGCGTTAGCGTCGGGGCGCACGCGCAGGGTGCGAGCAAGACGGCCGGCGCGGATTCCGCGAACAACCGAGTTATGGCCCTACAAAACGTCAGGCGAATCATCAATGTTTAAATCGTAATATATTGAAGAATTTCGCAATTATCATATTTCATACTTATTTACGACGTCTAGGCTCCCAACCGACGTCTATCCAATGCGATCCTGGGAGGTCATAAAACGAATAAACCACACAGTAATAAACGTGCGTTTTATTTCTTGTATAATTATAGGTATATGAAGCTATTTGTTTTTGGATTTTTTGGCTTCGTATGGAGAGGGGCGTTTATGATCTCTCGGATGCTGCAAGTGAGGTTTTCGCGAGAAACGCATTGAGTTTATTAGGGTGGGGTAACTTAAACTTGCGTCGCAAAATCCGCTGTAGACTTGCCAGACTCCGAGTGACTTTTACTGTTCTAGTGAGTGGCGGCGATGAATTTAATGGATGGAAGCAAACATGTACGAAAGGAGAGCGTCGGCGTTAAAATGAGAACATTTTATAGTAAGATAAGTCACATTTATGCTTCACGTAACTCATAAACAGTATGCAGAATATTGCAGACGCGTAATTACGTATACCATACGCTGTTGTTGAGGTGCTTGGATTGAAGAAATATGCTTCGACGCTTAACTGCAGTTTAGAAGTTTAAGCAAATCATAAATTGAGAAACTAATGAATGGAACTGCACGATAAATGAGGTAAACAAATTTTCATGACGTATTTAATTTTTTGACGATAGGTATGTGATGCGACACCACAATTCTCATTCCAGAACTTATTAATATTCGTATTATCAATTAATGTTTTTGGGACAAGACAACGGATATCAAAATACTCCGCTCTCGTTAAAAATTTTGGGAAAAAAAACTTTCACTATATTTTAATCTTCTTTCTAACAAAACAGTTATCATATACAGTGTGCTACTTCGTAACAATAACCAACAGTACATTAGTTGTCAGACATTTTTAATTACCAGTGCACCATATATCTATAAGTTAGCGGAGTGGTCGAAACCCTTTTAGCCGGATGGGTATTATCCTGGTCGTCGTAAAGCCTGTTTACAGCCAATAAAACCAAGTGGGGGATACATACAGGCTGTGTGCGTTTCGAATACTTGTTGCATTTTTATAACCAATATATTCTGTTTGATTTGCAACTGCTGTGAGACGTGAAATTTGTGTTTTTTGGTCTGTTTCGTTTATTAGGTTTGTGTATAGAAACCTGGAGGACAATTTGTGTTTGTTTGATCTGCTTGAGAATGTATTTGTTTGCAAATCTATAAGGTTATTAAAATAAAACGACAACTTTAGCCATGTTCGATACTGTGATTGCGTTAGTTTGTTTCTTTTATTATACTGCTATTATTTTTTAAATGAGCTAAATAGTCAGGATAAAAATGAGTTTTGATGTTGCCAGTTATGGTAACATCATACGCAACAGATGGAAGCTTTTGATGCCCAGGTTATGAAAACTTATGGCTACTTTTTAATTGTTTACCTTTTGATTATAAAATGTTACGTTTCAATTTTAATACCTGCCAATAATAAGTTTTCGTTTCATCGTTTACGATCTTTCGCTGTACATTTTAATTGTTCAAAGTCAATAAATAATTAAAATGAACCAACTTGAACAGTTTCGTTTGATGAGGCGCCATCGATGTTGTTTTTTAACGCAATTTCATTTAAGAATTTATACTTTTGATTCTTAAAAGTGATTCTTGTATTAATTGATATTATTGATTTTCTGTTGTAACCTGCCCTTATGATAATGTAGATTAAAAGGAAACGAAATTATCAATATACTGAACTTGATTCCAGCACGCCACGCACCCACTGTGCGCGATGTGTCGCGGGTTCGATTGCCGCTTGGACAAACATTGGAGTCTGGTTGTCTGTGAGCATTAGACATGAATGTTTGTGAAACCTTCTGCGATAGAAGGATTCAATTCCTCAATGTGATTGTCGTTTGTCAGAAGTCATCATACAGTTAAACACAAACTTTCACAGAAAACATACAAAATTATTATAGTGGTATTTATCAAGAAAATCGTATTTCTCTATTTACAAATATAGAAATAAAAATGTGAGATACATTTCGATTAAGAGAATGCAGACATATAAAAAAATAAAAAATGCATGCGACTGTCTCCAAGCAAACTGCCCTTAAAAACTTTACAGATCCCTAAAAGTTAAGGTCCCCATGAACTTCCGTATATTTCTCAAGCATCGCCTGGCCGCAAGCCAAAGTTTTAACTGTGAATCTGTTTGATCAAGCAATATTCTGTAAGTAGCAAGTTTTATGCACCTCCTGAGTGATTCACTCAGTGCACTTTTTATTAAACCGAGGAGACAAATTGAATTGTTTTAGCTACTGCGGCGTAGCATGGCTACGTCTGAATAAACCTTGACCGAAAACCTGTATTTCACACTTTCGTTTGGGTTGTTTTTTTAACAGGTGAGGTGAAAGAAAATGTCTCGTAATATGTATTGCATGGGTAAAAAAACAAGACGGAGAAGGATTTACTTCACATTCTTTTTACCTCCGAGGCTTAAAAAGTTTTTTTTTAAGTTTATCATCCAGCCAGGACACATAAATGATACTGTAATAGTTAAACGTCCGAAGACTAATATTCATTACAAAGTGACAAAGCTAACCTTATGTTTAACTAAGATTAGTACGATCTTACAGATAGTCTAAGTTATATTTAAGCTAGGTTTATAGAAAAACCGGCTGCGGGATCCTATATTATGAAACCAAGAACCAGTCCGAGTGAAATGGCAATAAATAATTAAAATTTAAATGTACCTCTTCATAAATTAAAGCACTTTCGATGTAACCGTGTTGTTTGCTGTTGTATGAAGCAACCATACCAAACAACAGTTAATTTTATTGGAAGAACGGCAACAATTTGACTGGCAATTGGCAAAATAAAGGCTGCAAAAATTTAAATTAAAAAACAAAATAAAGAAACTTAAAAAAGAAAATTCAATAATCAAATTTATGTTAAAAATGAGTAAACTTTAGAACAAAAAATGTAACCTGAACATACCTTTGATATTAACGAACACATGAAATGCCAGTATTTATCAGCATCACACACATTCATCTACATCAACAAAAACAAAAACCTTTTGAAAATTAATTCACAAAACATTGTTTACATAAAGGTCTCTGGTATAACACGGGATTGGGTGCCAAGTACAAGTTATATTTCTAATTGAAGGAAATGGCCGCGTCGCTAGACAATACGTCTAGCCTCATTGAGTCAGAGGCAACATTGTAAGGGAAAACAAACAAACGTGTTCAACTTCATATTAAGTAATGGTACTCTTAGACATGGATTTTATTTTAGATATTCTGTGACCTCTGAGATCCAACAAACAAAATAAAAAACAATTAAACATTTTTAATAAACACTAGCTAAATTTTTTTCGGGATTTATGGTGGGGAAAAAACATTAGGTACCTACATATTATGAATACAAAAAACTAGGTATAAAAATAGATGCTCGATTCTCAGACCTACCCAATGCGTACAAAAAATTTCATGAGAATCGGTCAAGCCGTTTCGGAGAAGTTTAACTACAAACACGCAAGCAAGTGAGTTTTATACAATTAAATTTTGACAAATTATACATTTTTTTTTTCAATTAAATCTATAATGTAATTTTAAGAAAATACTGAAGTTGAAACATTAATAAAATAAAAATATATCCACGGCATAAAATACTGAATATTTAAATTAAATACATAAATATGTAGATGTTACCATGCATTTATAAATACCGTGACGTCAATCAATTACACAGAGCACAGAAATAGCTAGAGGCGAACGCGATCACCACAGACTACGTAATATAGACGCGGCACGAGAATGGTTATCTCAGTATTCTGCACCATTTATCTTAATTATGTAATATGTACTTAATTAGTACACAATAGACTTGCATCAGTTCCACGTGTATGTATGAGAAGGAAAATTGTACTATTGCCGTCCATGTAATGGTTTTGCTGTTCAATTATCAATTATTAAGCAAAAAAAACTGGATTCAATTGACAACAGTGCTGTTTTTTGCCCGTTTTGTCAGTGACTGATGATTTATTCGTTTATTGTGAGTTTTTCTTAATACTTGCATTAATATTACAAGGATGAAACATATTGTAAATGTTTTTAACTGTGTGAATTATTTTATAGAATACTTGTTCTAAATTTTTAATATGCAAAAATCTCGTCTTTTAATTCGTCTTTTTTTAACTTGAGTGTTTTTCAAATGGTTTCACGTCTTTAATAGATACCTACTATTGTTTTATTATTTTTCTATAATTGTTTTTCCTTATGGGGTACAATAAAGAGTATTCTATCTATCTATCTATTTACCATCCAAGAATAAAAAAAACAAATATAGCCGCTTCTTGAACTGTATTCAGAGTGAATCCCGTGGTGAGACTGTAACCCGACCCAAACATAGCTTAAATAAAGCGCTACGAAGAAGAAATGCATGAAAATACACCCCAAAACAATGTTATCTCAGCCGGAATTATTCAAAACGTAACGTGTGAGTTATTTCGTTGGCACAATAAGTCTACACAAAGAAGACGTTAGGTGGCGCTACGTCTCTACGTATCTACGTTTCCACGTAGTTGTATATCTACGTAGATACGTTTCTATTTAGATATATACCGACCTTGCCCGCCCGCGCTACTGCCCGAAATACGGGGGCACGTAAAATTTTAACCCTTAAGTTTAGGGTTGGCACTACCTTCTTTAAAATTTTATTTTAATATAAAATATCAATTTTGTGTTATTTTTGTAATGCATTTTAAACATGTAATCGTTGAAAGATTAATGATCACTTAAAGATGATGAATCATATCATAAAAAAACTTAGCCTAGAAGATAGAGATAAAAATCAATTGTTAAATCGGATTTTAAATATTTTAACTTAAACTAGGTAGAATGTCTTCGTACAATTCAGCCTCTGTAAAATACCCACCCCGAGTGACGCGACAGCCCTAAGCTATCCGTCCGAAATAGGGAAGTTTAATGACAAGCGGTGCGATCGTAAAACATCAAACGTTTGCGTCAGGGGTGTCACTACCCAATACTCTTTTTGCTAACTTTATTGCAAGTGAAAATAAATTAAATGTTAAGTAGTTACAGTGAAATGGGACGGATATAGAGCGGTCGGTTGTCGTTCGAAACGCATATGATTTTATGTTTTAAGACATGAAAGTAACATTCAAAGTATTATTTTGTTTTGTAAACAACGATTCCTTAACATCTTAAAATTAAAAAAAAAACCTCTTGAAGATTTTGAGCTACATACATCTACATTTTACTGAGGAAATTAAAAGTTTAGCTTGAGCATGGTATAGAAAAAGATATTGCCGCAGCAGTAAAAATCCAGTACTCAGATAATAAGTAATAGCTATCATTTTCTCGGTAGGCTTGCATATAACTAATAGTACTTGAATGTTATCTACATTCCCAGACTAATTTAGATTAGAGCAGTAATCGCATACAACCGTAGGTTTACAAGATAGATGTCAGACAGTTTGACGCAACATTTTCTTCTACAACATAACTGAAACGATTGTTATACTTTGACCTTTCAACAACACAAAGATTTAGTAAAGAAGTCGTCCTATATCTTATTATTTTTCATACTTGAAAATGTTTCATGCATTTCAATGTTAAAGAAAATTTGGTCTTGTGGTGGCACATTCAAAAGACAGTATGATTTATTAGATTAAATCAATTTTTACAAATCCGTTAAACAGATTCAACAACTATTTAGTACAATTTTTTTGCTTATTGCAAGTTTTTGCCTATATTTTTTAGCGAGTAATACTTTATCACGCCATCCCGTTACCATTTTTTTGGTGTAAGCAACCCTAGCAGTGACCTACACCGCGAGGGTGAGCCAAACAAAACAAACTGGGTATCTAGGTATCATCCCTAGACAAGTATTGACGGAAACGCAACCTTGTTTTCCGTTGAATTCCCTTCGAATCCTCCAACTAAGCTCGTTTGTTCAGACTCATTTGAAACTCTTTTACTCGAAGTATCGAGAAGATTCTCGAAGCTTCTCGAATATTCTGGAAGCTTCCAGTTAAGAAACTTCTATTTTTATTGATTAGTTGCGGAAGATTGATTTATAACGAATTTGTATTTGTAATGTCAATGTTGTGGATGAAAATGTCGATTTGTTTTTAAATTGGTTATGACTGCGACATTAGAAATTATGTTTATAATTTATTTTTATATCATTTATAGAAACAAATAGCATGAAACGTTTTGCAAAAAAGAATATCGGAAATGTTTTGCATACATTTTGTCACAACATAAGAAAACTTGTTCTATTCTTTCACTTCCGACGCTAAATATCTATTAATATAAAAAAGCCAGGATATCAAAGATATTCATAATTTCTATTATGCCTTTACAAAAAAAAAACATAAAACTCTGAATTAAATTGATGGAATTATATACTAAATCAACGCCCTATTTTATCGATTAAGTTTCTTCTTTCTCCTGTCCAAGTTAACGCAAGACTGGTTTATATAAAAGTCTTTACATAAGTATAGGCTCGCCCCGCCCATAGGCTTAAGTTTTTATGGCCACCCCACCCCCATTCTCCCTTACTTGGACGACCTATCGGAATCCCACACCCCTTGTATGGGGTACAAGCCTAAGGCGAGAAAGAGACAGCAGCATAAACCTTACAAAAAAAACAAGACAACAATACATACTTAAGTTTTTTTGACGCAGGTAAATAATATTTTCTAATAGACTCGTCGTGAAACACTAGATCATTATATTTTAATAAATATATTAGATATATGACACAACAACACTTCATAAACTATTAGTTAGATATATATATCAAATAATGTTTAAATTATAGCCGTCGGGTTGTTGTGAGCATAATAATACATTATTCTTGTCAAAGTATAGATTACAAAAAAAATGCATATTCGTGAGCGAAGAAATATTGTCTTTGATAGTCTTAAAAAAATGACAATCACTGACGGATAATGAAGCGGTTTTTCAATAAAGAAATATACACGCATATCTGTAAGTCTATATTTTTATTCTTAAAAATATCTCACGTATGTAACGCCATCTTTGTTAAATATCATCTATCATGCAACAGTAATTCACAATGTGGCTTCATAGCACAAAAAATTATCTAAATAGACTGAATACATTTACCAGAAACGACTGCAGGGTTCTCTAGAAGCCGTAACTTTGATGAAAGCAGAGTTAGTTTCAATTCAATTGATTAGCGGTTACCAAACTTAATTAATTTAACTTACTTTTTAAAAACTGCACAATTATTTTTTGCTGCACGTATCTCACTTATGACGTAAGCGCTGTAAGTTGAACACAAACACATTTATTTGGATCTCTTACCGCCGCGTTTGAAGGCAGCATCACATAGCTGCTGCCCAACTACTGCAAAGTCAGCTCCAAAGGGGTTTTTATCACCCACTTTGGAAACCATTGGTTTAGACCTACGACCCCATAGGGGGTCTAGGCCAGGTAATAATGTGAATGAAGCCTTAAAAATGGTGACAGGCCTCAAAACTCTCATCAGTCTTACAACTCTGACATTGTAACAGGGGACACAAAACAATAATCTTTTCAATTACGTATCAATGATAATTAAATGCAACAATTAGTTATCTTTCATAGGTCACCTACCTATACTATCTCATCTCGCTTGAGTGTAAGCACGTTATCTACGTATTCATTTTATTATGATTTACTTTACATAATAAATGCAAGTGTTTGAGTTCCAAGGAGATTGAATATTGACGGATAGAAATATTTGCAAACAAATTAAGTGGTTTTAGTTAACTTTTGATCTACGACTGCATTGTTTTTATGATTTAGACATGGGGCGTCTTGTTTTTGTGACTGAAAAGTTTATTTATTAGAAGAAAGGAATGTGTTCAATAAAGATTAAATTCAGCAAGATTGGAACTTGATCCTACGCTTGGAAAATGATAGACGATAGAATTGGTTTCCTTCTTGCGAATGCGGTCGAGTATAACTATAACTTAACGAAAAAGTAACGAGCGTTAAAAGAGAGTTAGATTATTTTGTGTTAATGAAGTGTTGCTAAAAGTTTTCAGTCTGGTTTTCGTCCTAAGTAACAAATGAAATGCGAGTAAGTTCTGGAGGGTGGGTTTCGATGCCGGCGGATAAATTAATTCTTACATTTGGGGCGTTTAAAAAGTGTCTCTTTACTCTGAAATTATTGTTTCACACAGTTAGCATCTACATAAAATTAATCAGGTTTAAGTTTCTAATAATAGAAATCTCTCTTATGTTTATTTATGCATTTTCATTCTAGACATAAGCATTTTTTAGTTGTATTTGATGGTGTAAAAGAGTTTTGTTTTTGGAAATGCATGTATGAGTGATATTTCTGTGACATGCTTAAAATATTCTATGAAATGAAAGTAGAGCTAACGATGAGTCGTCATCAGATCCGAGATATTGTTGAATGACTACGGATTGTAAGGGACTAAGTTAAAATATTAAATTACCTTTTGAGCATAGCCGTCGGATGGTATCAAAAACTATTTTTTATACTTTAAAGATTCACCTTAAAACTAGATACTAAGAAGTTTCGTACATGTAATCTTGTATTGTTATAATTTACCTTCTCTCCCTGCACAAGTGATTCTGCAAAGTGAATTAACTTGCTAATGATACTAATTAAGTATATTAGAAATATCTGCGGTGGGAAATTCCTGTAAGACCATTCTTCAATCTGACCCCTGCCACTTAATCTAAATAAAGCCTTATTACTACACAAGATAGATTGCTAACAACTCACGTCGGCAAGAAATGACTCGAATTATGTTAATTCTTCTGGATATTTTTTTTTACATTTAACAAATAACGACTCTTTCAATTTGTTTTACAAGGATCAGAGTTCAAACTATGCATGAGTTGAACTGTCTAAAAATAGGGCCGATGACGTAAACACCAGTCTAGAAACATTTTAAAAGGTCCACTAATATTAACTAGGTTGCCTTCTATTTCTTTCCTTGTATGTGTTATTTAATGCTTTAATAAACATTGTTTCCACATAGCTTAATAAGAGAATTGTTCCTTTTGAGAAATTAATGTATTTAAACCGGACAAGGTTTACTGGTCCAAACATTCACTACACCCACTGCGTTTGATAACATATTTATAAAAGTGTTAAACAGTACTGATTTCTCAATAGGGTTATCGAATTTGCGACACTTTTTTTGAAACGTCATTTTCTAGTCTAATTAACCCAAAAAACGATAAAGTGCGAGACAACCTCACGCAGTTAGAATTCCGTTCCATTATCTATTCAAATCTAAACTCAAGAATTTATAAAGTATATTCTGTTTTTTATTATTGATATGATGTAGTATCTGTAAAACTTTCAACTGCGTAACCCGGTTCATGAGGTACAGCCTGGTCAGAGACATGCAGTGTCTTACCCAAAAATGGAATTAAGAATCGACGTGAACTACTTACACATGGTAACAATAATAATGCAATGATTAATGTAAACATACTAATGTTATCATTATCACTTCTCGCGCACAACAACCGTTATCTCAAAAACATTGATTACTGACTTGCAACGGCCATATCAAGATAATATATTTGAATGGAGACATTTTAGCAAACATTTTGGGTCATAAATTGAAAAGAATTTATTTGAAAAATGTTTTAACTAGGATAAATTAGTAAAAAGTATTTACTTTAAATCAAAACGGTTTTTAGGCGTTCGTTGTTTCATATACAGAACATGTTGACACTTTTTATTATAATTAAATCAATGTGATGAAAGTTTTTTTAACACCATGTTAAATGTGTGATATGAATTGAAATAATAAATTTGTTCTTTGTTTTTAAGATTGTCCCAAAACGTACTTACATTACTTACTTATTGTAATACGCGGGAAGATTTCAAAAAACGAATTTAGAAAATGGCTGTTACGTATCATCCATCAAAAAATAAGTCAGCTTTAAAGAGGAGTTTCGGATATCTGACATTTTTATAAACATTAAAGTATTTTTTTTTATCGAAATGAAGTAACAACAGTCAAGAATATATGAATACTGTATCACATAGAAAGGAAGAAAAGCCCATTCAAATAGTTTTGCTTCAATGTTCCGACGTTCACGTAAATCTCAGTTATCATAAATATTACTTGTTTTGGTTTTAACAAGAAACTTCTAAATAAGGTAGTAATAGAACTTGGTAATGAGAAATACCGGTTAGTTAGGGTAATTATTCAAACAAATATATCAAGGTGGCCATTTAAATTACACAGATATTTAATAAATAGACAAGAATGATTTGTTTCTTTGATTTGCAAAGGCTTGGCTACAGTCTGAGGTCTTCTTAGAGTCGAGTAGAGTAATCGAGTTTGATCCTATGTGCCTTGGAAATAAATATTTAAAAAAGTATAACACAATATGTTTTAAATTGTTTTTTTATGAATTTTAATAAGAGTGTATGAAGCGAGAATTTCAACATTCGTCCTAAAGGACAAATATATTTAAGTGATAATTATTAAAATATCTCAATTACTTTAATTGATTTAACCTTTACAAATCAAGTCAATTAACTTCAGTTATTTTGGTAAAAAGAAAGCGAATTGTCCAGATCATTTCATTCTATAAATTAAACAATTTATTATTTCGACATTCCGATGTGACAGCTAAATATTTAATTAAAAAGTTCTTAAAAAAAACCGATGCTTGGAATATGCATGTAGGTATTCCACACATTTTATAAACATACCATGGAACCTGCCAGGTGCAATCCGACGGAAATAAATAGAAAATAAAATTTATTTCAAATACAAAAAAAAATAACATATAATTCTATTGTGGTCGATTTAACTTTTTGGCAGGTTGTAAAAAGAACCTTATAAACGGGCGAAATGACAGTGTGCTAAAACGATTAATGAAAAATACCTATTAATATTAAATTGTTCTTTTGGCACACTTTTTAAATAACTAATTGAAGTATGAATGGAATTTGTCAAATACGTTATTTAAATTAAGATTTTCGACGTAGTAATCGTTAATAAAGTTGTATTTAGAGTTTTATAGTTGTGGTTCTGGTGCATATGTGTAATTATTTTTTGATAATAGATTATTAGATTCTTTATTTTTTGATAATTGGGATTAATAGATTCGTCGACTCCACGTAGTAGGAAGATAAAAAATACACTATGTAGTCTTGCATTTGTTACGAATTTGAAAATATATCAATGCACATTTTTTTTAATTAATTGAATACAATCGTCATCTTATTTTATTGATGGAATACTACATACCTACTTGATAAAAAAATATTTCCCAATGAATAAAATAATACGGGAATCGCGCTGAATGTTTTTGATAAGCTATTCTATCATAATTAATCCATCTTCACATTGAAAATAGTGGTTAGGTCCCGGCTGTTCATTTAATGATTATTTTATAAGTACTACTTTATTGTTTTCACATAGGATATTGTTAGGGTTACTAACTACTACTATACGTAATTTTTGGTATAGATCAATTGAATACCAAAAACATGCCACAAATAATTAAAAAAAAACACTTGATGCTGCTGTATTTGTGTAATTTTAACATGTTTAAATGTTTAGAGTTTTAGAGTTTTCATTCATTAAAATACGAAAAAAAAATTAAGTCGACTAAATTCAAAAGGTTTTTATCCACGACTCTAAGTGCTGAGTAAGACATAATGTAGAGATAACCCGCTTTCTAAGTCACGGTTTGACGATTTTAGATGTTTCTCTAACCTATTCAGATCATTCAGTTTTAATTGACAATATAATAATTATAATAAGCGTTTTATTCAACAGTAGATAAAAAAGGAACAAGAAAATACTCAGATTAGCATTTACGCGATATTCAAATAGGCCTACAACTAATTAGGTTGAAGTTCAGTCAGACTGATTGATTAAACAAACTTGCTTTAGTAATTAAATCCATATTAAACATAAATAGTTTTATTTTGTAAGTATGATTTACGTATAGGACTTTTTGTAGAGCACCTCTTTTTAAAATAGGATCTGGGAGTGCCTTTAAAGACTTGATTTTTTGCGTGCTGTTAAGAAGTCTAATGATACGTCATGATTTTAAGATGAAACTAGGTAGATAGTAATAGCAGATACTTTACTACTAGAGTGTTATCTAATCTGTATCACGTCTTTCTCAGTTTTCCCATCAGTTGTAGGCCTAAGGCGGTCGCTTAACCAACGTTCTAAGTTATTTAAATTTACGCAATAACACTTACAATGGCAGGCCCTTTGAAGTGTATTTACTAGCCCTGCTGTTTGCGTAAGACTTTACTTTTCAATTATGGTAAGAGAATTATTTGTTCTCGCTAGAATGTTACACGTTCAAAAACTGTGCTAATTAGGCGATATCGCTAAACTGACCAAGATACACTTAGCTTGCTTAGTTTACTGTTATTGCAGGCAATTTTGAAGGATTTCTCGTAAATCTTGAAATTATGTCACTATAAAATACTGGCTAGCTTTTTTGCAGTAACAGCCTGTCACAGCGAGTGCACTATTGAGAAGTAACAGATCGTAAATAAATGTTCACAAACCGTAAATGCGCACGCGCATCCTCAAACAATGACAGAAACTTTCTTTTAAACTTCACCAACTTGAATGCAGAACTAAGGAATCTACTAACCGGGCTGTTGCTGCTGCAGCAGCGGTGGCATGACCGGCGGCGGGGGCGCGGACGGTGGCAGCGGCGCGTAGGGCGAGACCCCCGGGCTGCCAGGGACCGAGTCGCAGCTGGCCGAGCCCAGCGAGCGCGTGGGCGGCGGCGGCACTGTAGGGCTGCGCGGCGCCTTCACGATGGGCGGCTCGGGACGCTCCAGCTCCACGCCCGGGGGCTGCAGCCCTGACTCTAGAGCCCGCGCGCGCGCATCGTCTTGCGCCTGGGCACGACGCAGTGCAGTCTGTAGCGCCATCACTCGCTGCCGGTCTGCCGTGAGGCGGCATTTCTCGCAAGTGCAATGCCTGTATCTGCAGTATCGCTTGTGGCCCTTCAGCTCCACCTTGAGCCGGTGGTTGCGGCATCGCGCACAGTTCGGCGGAGCCCGCGGCACTCCTGAGCTGGAGGCGCCGGGTTCGGAGCGTTCCTCGCAGTCGTCGGGCGTACGGCGCCTCCACGAGCCCACGGACACCATGGCTGAACCCTCGTTTTCGGCCGTGTTCGCGGCGAATTCGACGGGCGCGAAACGAACGCACACGCGGTGCGGCGCGCGGTCACGATGCGACTGCTTGCCCCCGCCGCCGGCACGCTCTGCCCCGCCCCGCGCCCCACCCCGCTGCGCTACTGCATTTATTACCGTGCCCCATGCAACTCGATGCAAAAATTTGCAAACAAAATTTATAACTAAACATATGCAAAGGGAACCTGGCAAAGGAAGATACCCACATCTAAAAAGGGGAAAAAGCCCCTAATTGTTGTAACGTCAAAAAAAAGATCTTGATCATACTCACAACTAATCAGCTGTCGCAGTTAATTTTTGAAAACTAGCCTTGAAATACATTTTATCTGCAAGTTCACGAACTTTTAGATAAGAAAGCGTGCAACTTAAGTGCATTGTATCCCAATTTTTTATTTGCTCTAATAAGAAGAAAATTTATAAAAATTATGTAAAATAGGTAACAAGTATACTCTACTAGTGGTAATAAAAGTCAGTATGAATTGAAAAAATGATAAATTTATCCGTTTAATGATAAAAAACTATTTATCACAATCGGCTATGCAGGCGACAAGTATTTATGCAAAAGTGCACACTAATAAATGCCCAGAACTGCGTGTGGCTGCACTTCTACGATCGCGTGCAACAACGTCTCGACACACACGTGCACGTGCGTGTAATTACACAACTAATGTTTACTTGTGTTTGTAGAGACTTGTGGATGTGTGCGCGCCTCGCGATTTTTACACGTGAAATTTTCTTGGTGTGGGTGACGCGGCTCGTTACGTCACTAAAGTTTCGGATGCGTTTGATTTGTTACTAATAAACTGCTCTAAACCTAATTACATGCAATCTTTTCGCAAACATAGTTATAGATATTGCAACAAGTTTTTTTTTTAAGTTGTAAGTGTTGTAACCTAAATACTTTGGCTACAAATTAGTTCTACTTAATTGATCGCCAAGACCGGATTTTTTCAAACTGTGAAGAGTTCGGATTCAAATTAAATTACCATAAAAAAAATTAGTGTCAAAAAATAGTTAATTATTAGAATTAACCTAGGTATATCACATCTCGACTTTCTAATTCAAACTTTAATTGAATTTTGCTGCATTCACAACATGATCTGAAAAAAAAATGGGTTAATTATTATTTATGTATTTATCCTAAACAGTCATTTATTTATTTTAAGATAGACACTGCTTATCTTGTGTATAATGTGGTTACTTGCGGTCGCAGTAGCTGTAGTGCCCGATAAATAATAACGCCTTGTAAATTGTAAAACTGTAGACACACGGTGCCAAAATAACTGAAAAAAGCGCAAATCACATTTGGTCATCTCCAAAATGACACGACCGATTATAATGGGATTTATACTATCTGATAGCTAAGTTAATGGGAGCATGGAGTTAGTATTTAAAACTATACATCATAACTTGTAATAAATAAATAATTTAATAATACATTATTAGAGTTACACACAAACAAAAACGCAACGTGACTCTCAAACGCGTACGAAACCGCGAGTGAAGCCTAGTTTGGAATAAAATAGGCTTTCATAAGAATATCTTTGAGGAAATGAACTAAAGAATAACAAAGACATTGCAACAAACTTTTTTCTATAACTCAGTTACAATAGGTAGTTAAGCGAATAGAGAATCAAATCCTATTAACCTAAATCCAGTTTGCCTTGGCTTCTATTTAATAGTTAACTAATCGGTATGCATTGTAATGTTAAGACTACAGATATTTTCCTGTAAATATAACTTACTCCCCTCCCCCCTCCTACTTTCAAAGGGAACACGTTTTTCTATACTGGCTGATGTATTCAATCAGATTTAAAATCTAGAGTGTATAATATATTGTAAACTGATCATTTTGTGATTGGTTAATCAAATCACTGGAAACCAACCACTGCCCTTAGGGTGACAATTAACAGTTGAATACTGCCTTTTTTTTGTTATAACTTTTGAAACAAAAATACTACTGTAGTATGCAGTCAAGTCGTATTTATCCTACTACTATTATAAAGGCGAAAGTTTGTAAGTATGGATGTATGGACGTTTGTTTGTATGAATGGATTTGAATGAAACTTTACCACAAGCTTATAGCCATAGCTTATACATCAGAATAACACATAGGCTACAATTTTTGAGGTTTCTAATGTGAGGTCGTAAAAAACACATTTTTTGCGCTGAAATTGCAAACGCTGACTGAATCCTACAAAATAGATAGAAGGCAGATAGATAGATAGAAGGCAGGTATAAATTATAACTTATATCTTCTAACCACGCGGATGAAGTCGCGGGCAACAGCTAGTTTTATATAATAAAGGCTACAAGAAGAACCTTCTTTAAACCACCAGTTTTTTTTTTTTTTTTTTTAAATAAATGTGGACAACATCACATACATTGTTCTGAACCCAAAGTAAGTTGCTAAAGCACTTGTGTTATGGAATCCAGATACAACGAAGGTACCACAAACACCCAGACCCGAGACAATCTAGAAATGTGAATTTTTACATTGACCCGACCGGGGATCGAACCCGGGACCTCAGAGCTAGCGACACCTTGAAACCGGTGCGTACGCCACTCGACCACGGAGGTCGTCTTATTGCTGTACCAGTATATTCAGGTACAGCAAGAATCGCTCGTGCGATCGGTCCTTTGATTTAAATATGTAGCCAGTATGTAGACAGCTTTAGCCTGCGCTTACGCAGAGGTGCCAAAGTTGCCCCGCGCCGGTGCACGACGGACTCACTCACGCGTCGACATGTTTTACTCGCGCCCGAATGGTCGATTAATCAATTTTATTTAAAAGAGATATTTTAAAACAAAAGGTTAAATACCCTTGTTTTCAGGGCCCCGTACCTACCCAAGGGGTAATAAGTAGGGAATGCTTTTAGTAAGATTCCTCTGTCTGACTCTAAATTTGACACCAGACTGTTTTTCATAAACAGTGATGGCTAGAAAGTTGAAATTTTTACAGATGATGCTTTTCTTTTGCCACTATAATTCCAATTATAAAAAAATACATCGAGGTTTAACCACAGAATATAGAATAGTACTACGTAGTTTATCATCGGTTAGAAGGGTCACAAATTTTATAGCTGACCATTCCAAATATTATGTTTTTCTGTAGTATAATTTACGGAACCCAAGGTGTTGATTTGATAGCCTTTCTTCATTTACTTGATGTACCTCTCATTTGCAAATTCTACTACAAGTATTGTTGTTATAATACATGAAGTAATTTGTTCACCTTCGGGCATGCGAGTGCTATAATACTATTCCATTGCTTCGAGACCTCTTCGCCAGCGTGTTAACCTTTTAAGAGCAAGCAATTATCCTAACGCTACAAGTACAAATTGCTGTCATGTTTTATTTTTCATAACAATTACGCACTTCAGAAAAAAAAAACAATTATTAAAGTGTAAAAAAACCCCTCAAGCGCGACGAACTATCATCTTAATTAAGGGAGTAATTTATATATTTTTTTTCTATTAAAATAAGATGATTTTTCTTTCTGGTACGTGACGGCACCTTCATAAATGATACCATATGTAAAAAATGGCTGTACAAAGCAAAAAGAACGCTATTCAAATTTTACGAGCGGCCATGATTTAATATTGTCAGTGCATGCGCATCACACATCTTCTTTAATGTGCCAACGAAGGGTAGAGAGGCCTGTTGGCAGCAGAGGTAATGTCACAATACTGTAATATTATCTACTTAGTTTTTTCATTAAATTAGTGATTTAGTACAAAAGTTCTCGAACTACACTATTAAATTTGAACTTCCGTTTAATTTTATTTAGGTACATCTTTAAAAAAAATTACATTATTACATTAGCGCCGCATAAAGATGTTATTCAAAGATCAACAATAATTTCGATTAAAAAATCTTATCTCTTACTTAACTATTTAACCCTTGTGTCGCGGGGGGTTTCATAAACATTCAAGTCACATGCACAAAGACAACCAGTTTCGGGACAAGCTTTCTTGGATCACACAAATACATAATGCCTTCGCAGGGATCGAACCTGCGACACATCACGCTCAGACGCTTCTGTCCAGTCAGATTACTAACCACTGTAAGTTAGAAGAGTTATTATATGCTTATGTTTTGTTATACAATTAATGCCTCGCAATAATTATAGCCTCTACAGCCGACAATAGGTCTCGCCACCTTATTATATGTCCGATATTCAAATCAGCCGTGACCATTGAGCTTTTGGTTTTGCATAGATGATCGGCAAGTTTGGACCATCACGCCTGCACATCACATTAATATTCACGAAAGCTCACATATAAAAATACATACAAGTACCGATCTACTATTTATTGTAATCTCTTCATTTTCATGAAACATTAAATAGGTATTAAAATAAAAATAAAAATATTAAATATTATATTACTTAATTTCAGTACACTAACAAAATTCTATTTTGGATAGTTACCTAGTTGTTATGATTTATTTTTGTCAGTATATAGGTAATACCTATAGGTAATCTGTACGATTATATTTAAAAATAAATAAAGTGATCGCGGAAAATTCACAAGAACGTAATCGATAACATAATAAATGCGAAAGTCGCCCTGACTGCCTGTGTCGCTTTCATGGTCAAGCCGTTGAAACGATTTTAATAAAACCTCCTTTTACCTGCAATACGACTTCGCTACTTTCACGCAACGCCATCTACTGTTAAACTAAGCAAAGCTTGTATTATGAGTATTAGAAAACGAATGACTTACATTTTTTTTAAATACAATGGTAAGTAAGAAATAATAAATGTACGTCTATTTACGAACGATTCCTAAACTAAAAACATGTTTTCGTTTTTTTTTCTATTCGTTTGTCTGCTCATCAAAGGTAAAGAACACCTAGACAGAACAAATGATTATGCTCATCACACAATTTCATCCTGGGTGGAAATCTAACTCACGACCGTCTGGTACAACAGTCAAGCTTACAAGCCACTAGGCCAATAAGAACGTCACACAACGTCAATGGAAAACACTAGGTATGGAGATGACAAGTCAAAATCACGTGACTTATCGAAAAGAAAATTTCCATACATTTTGGCATGGTCTATTAACGCATGTATTAATACATTCCGTATAAATGAAACTTGGCCACAGGCTTGACTGCCCTTCTCTCCTATGGCTCTCTAAATAGGGCTAAATAGAGTGATGTAGTAATCCTTGTTGTAAATCAGGCTCGTCATGATGTCTATCTGCTCTTAAACGACCACTATCCGAAACAATCATATACTCAGCCACGATTAAATAAATTATTCTTTATCTTTTAGTTTTTACTCGTTCAAAAATTCTGAACAATGATAACACTGTGAAACATTGACTGCACGCATAGCTGAATGGTATGGGTCACCAAACAAAAAGCGCGCGATGAGTCGCGGATTCGATCCTCGTGTAGTACAGGCATACTTGATTCACGAAGGCTAGGTCTGAGTCTGAATTCTTATGCGTGTGATAAGATGAAATTCCTATGTGCAGAAGTCAGTTTCAAGGAAAAAAAAACAAGAAGTACACAGGTAACGTAGAATGTACCTACAGATACTTGTGTAAGTAGACAAGTACTGAAATTAACCGGCTGCTAAACGTCTAGACTCTACGAGTATCAGTCTATAATCTTGCCGAGTTAAAGACACTTACAAATTGGTTGATTACAATATAAATGTCTCTTGGCAAACGCATCACGGAGTTAAGCGGAGACTATATTGGTTTACAGATAGTGCGATCGGCGGGCCCTCGTAAAACCGCGAGGAATTTTTATAATCTTTAACAGTTTAACGTTCATAAGTATGGAAACCAAGAAGTCAACTTCATTGATTTAAAAATTAGGTATTACGTTATCACGTTGTTTGTCCGTGATGGACTCCGGAACTACTCTACCGATTTCAGTCATATTTGTGCACCGTGTGCAGCTTGATCCAAGTGATAATATAGGATAGGTCACATCAAATTGTAGCCGATCAATTTAAAACTATTTACATTATCAAGGACGAAGAAGCCGGCAATCGATAGAAGTATTTAAAAGCGTATTTGAACCCTTGTCATAATCAAGTGTCTGGAATGGTTTGACCAAAATATTGTTGAAGAATTGATGGATGAATATTATGCCAGTAACTATTTTTTTTAAACTTCGAATGGTAACTTTATTTCATATCTTCTAATGAGGACGGACGTTCATAAATTCGGTAATCTTAATTTTTTTGCTCAGCGTTTAGAACTTACAGAATTTCTACAAGTGCACATCGACGACAGCTTTTATTAACCCGCTTGTTTCGGTTGTGTAACTTAGCCTAACAGTTTGTACGCTACGCCTAATGAACGACGAACGAAAGCATCGTTTGCGGCAACTTAGTATTGAACTTCGAATAATGAGGAACTAATTTACACTGAACGGGAGTCGTGATAAAAAATAAGTAAGAAAGTCAACAGTAGACGTCGCTGATTGCATAGGATAAAATCGAGTAGTAGGTACCTATAATTGATAATTTGATACACCTAAATCTAACATTTTTATTATGTAATGATTCATTAAAAGAGCAGTGATTTTTTATTATAAAACCAATAAACCATAGTAAGCTTTGAACACAATTTTAAAAATATACAAAAAGACTCATTATCACTTACTCACTGCTACATGCATGACCTTCGAAAGAATCACTTTAGTTTGAAAATAGTTCACCTGATAAACTGTTAACACTAACAATATTTTATGAACGCAACCGGAAAAAAAATCACAAAAATTCATGCAACATAACATCGATCGAACTTCGTATATTTATTCGAATTGAGAATCGATAAATCGCGTTATACCACAATCGTTATTCGATTAACATCGAAAACAATCGATGTAGGCGTCGATAAAAAGTGATCGACAATTTTGCACCGGACAAGTTTACGTCAAAGACTGCCGATATTTCTTATGCAGTACAGTTTATAAGACTATTTCTGTTAATACGAAAATGGTGACAAGCGACGGGGCTGAGAGGGTCCGGCCCACAAAAACTGAGGAGCTATTCGCATTGTGGGGTGCCTGTGATTTCTTTGAAAGTGAGATATTTTGGAGAATTATATAATTTTAGTTCAAATCGAACAGTAATATTTATTGCCGTGATTCTCAAAGCCTATTTAAGTTTTAAGAACTACCACCACTCAAGACATAAAGATACAAGCTTTTGTGGAAAAATTATGACGAATATTTGTCAAAAATAAAAACTTTTTTACTCTTAAATATGAGGTAGTAAGAATATTACATGCATACAAGACACGCTTACTGACTTAACCTACACCGACGTGGAATGGTCTCTCGCGTTTGACCGGTACGTGGCAATGTTATGCAATTCATGACGCACCTACTGAAACTTTCGTTGCTTTCCTCAGAATGACAGAAGTCAAAAAGAAGCCGGTCGATATCTAATGAGTTTTAACTGAACCTTACACTGCACAGTAAGAGTTATAATTAAAATAAAATACTCGCAAAGACATGAAATTATTAAGAGCCCTTTGGATCCTCAAAGCTGATACGATATTAATTTTTAGGATTATCCTATAAATCCTACAAAGTGCAGTTCACCTATCGTGCATTATTTTATATGTTCAAAACGAAGTATTATGTGTGTTTCAGTAAAAACCACAATTCACATGTTGACAAATTAACTGGTGGTATAAGAATAAATATCAACAAAGTTTTTTGAACGCTGAATTTTGATTTAGCTGTTGTGTTTTATTATTAACGTGTTTTATGCTGTCGGCCTTGAGAATTATATTTGGACTTAAACAAAATAAATAAGTGGGACAGAATGCTAATTCTCCCAATATTATTTTACAAAATGTATGATTTTTCTAGCTTACTTGTTAAGAAATATAAATTTTATACAAAAAACAGAGAGATTCACTTTTGTCACTAATAGATAATCAATTTTCATGAAAATTGGACCAGCCTTTTCAGAGCTGTAAGTTTTCATGATATAAATAAAAAACAACATAACACTATTTTTAAAGGTACTGGGAAAATGTATTTTGTAGAGCATCATTTCATTTCTAGGTCAAAAATGGTTTAGGGTGAATACATCTCCAAATCAATGCAAAATAACCATTAACCAATGGTACGGAACACATTTGCAAATAAAAAATATAATCAAAGTATTATAACGATAGCGATGCATATTTCAACGCCCAATTAACAGCACCGTGCTTCAATATTAATTGATAATTGTAAAAACAATTGCCCGATGTCATGCAACAATAGTGATGGGGAATTGTGCATTCATTGTTTTATATTTTTATTTGTCATTTTTCTTGCAATCGCAGCAGCTTCAAACCTTGTAGGATTTGTAGTGTACTGTCTTGATCCCATAGCTGTGATGGTATTACTATTAGATATTAAAGGTCCCCAAACTCTAAAAATTTGGATTGTCATCTAAGCTATAACCGCAGAAGTGAAACGATCACAGGTTAAGCTATGCTTGACGCGGTTGGTCCGTAGATGGGTGACCATCTTTGTCATAAAGAGTTCCTCCGTGTTTCGGAAGGCACGTTAAATTGTGGGTCCAGGCTGTTATTCTTACATCTTTAACAGTCGTTACAGGTTAACGTCGCGTCGCCCAGGTAACTAACTGGGTTGAGGAGGTCAGATAGGCAGTCGCTCCTTGTAAAACACTGGTACTTAGCTGAAGCCGGTTAGACTGGTAGCCGACCCCAACATAGTTGGGAAAAGGCTAGGCCAATGATGATCTATTTCAGTCATCAGTATTTGCAAGCAGAACTAGTAGTTACAAGAAGATGGATCCATATATCATTATTTTTTTGGTATTAAGAATGATTATTAAATGTTGAA
This sequence comes from Trichoplusia ni, assembly GCF_003590095.1. NCBI lineage: Eukaryota > Metazoa > Arthropoda > Insecta > Lepidoptera > Noctuidae > Trichoplusia > Trichoplusia ni. Next base: position 709,953 of record NC_039488.1, on the reverse strand, counting down.
TCTCTGAAACAACAAGCCATTGGTTTAAATATTTCACACAAAACATAAGCGCTGTCCCTCACTATAACATTAAAGGCTATGCATTAATAATTCACCTAACCATTACCACAAACTTTATTCACTGTTCACACTTCAGTCCTTCACCATGGACTTCAAATCCCCATGGTGGGTGAAATACAGGAATAGGCGGTATAAAACAAAGAACTATCTGACCTTCGAGATGATATTAAGAAGAAGTTTTAGGGAGACAGTCCGCGAGTATTTGTCTTGCGCCTCTATAGCCGGGATCAGGGAAATAAATAACCCGAATAATACTTTTTTGCACCGGTAAGTATTGACTTGAGAAATTAATTAGTTTAATTAGGCTCTCTTTTCAGTCTTGCATTTCATTTCAGTTGTATGTAAAATTGTATTTATGTTCTGTTCTTAGCTACTTTGTATTAGTTCGTTTAATATTTTAAAAGTAATGCGAACCCTAATATTAAGTCATTAGGTATTCTTCCATTTTTTATTTTAAAAATTCAAAGTTCGTTCATTATAATCCCGAAGCTTTGACGGGCCTCGGACAATACTGCTGGTTCCAAAGTGGGTCTTTCGGAACTAAAAACCACGTAGGTCATGAGCAGTGCGCTATACCATTTATTGTTTCCCTAGCGCTCTCCGCATCGTCCTCCTCTTCGCATCACTGGTCAACATCATGTACTTCCTCCAGTATACCTGGAACTCCACCTTGGCTAACCCTCTGGTAGTGACAGGAGAGTCCTCTACTTACCCGATCAAGGACATCGACTTCCCAGCAATTGCCTTTTGTAATATCAACAGAATCAGTTTAAAAGCTCTTAAGCTACATGCGGCGAAAATGTAAGTTGGTTTTATACTTTACCAGAATTAAAGGCTTTAAGAGCAGCGTTCTACATAGCTAAAGCGGGTCTAGTAAACAGTTTTTAAGTTGTAGAAGAAGTTCTGTATTATAACTGTCTCACAGTTGCAACAGTTCTTTTGAGTCAAAGACAAAAGGCACCTTTCATACATTTCCAGGTACCCAAGATTGTCGAAACTGAACTTCTCTCTGGCTCACCTGGAGTTCTTCTACCAGAACATGGGCAGACTGATAGACTTCTCTTACGATGACACCAGGCTTTACGCGAAACTGATGGATGCCTTCTCTTTGAAAGAGTTCAGCGATATGACTGTGGTTTGATGAGGGAGGTAAGTGTAAGAAAATGTTAATGTTAAGGGGAAATACCACCATATTATTTCCCTTCGTGGCAGATTTGATTAGGAAGGCAGGCAATTCGAATCGCAGACATTGTGATTTTTTCAAAATCATGTCCTTTGTTAACTATTCTAAGGCACCACTGGCAAACAGTGAAGATGCACACCGTGATGAAACCTGGATTAGAAAATTTGGAATCTGAAATCATCAATCCGCAATGATTGATGCGTGGTTTTCAATGCCAGATTAGATAGAGGCCTATGCGTATAGGCGGGACATTTTAAATAGGGGAAAGGAGCTGGTATTTCTGGGGAAAAATATGTTGAAAATATTTAGGAGATCGAACTAAATTATGTACGTAACCAAATATAAATGTTATTGAATAAATAAATTAAATTGTACCTGGTTCCACAAAAAATACTGTAACTCTATGTTTGACAGTTAGCTCCAAATTGCGAAGAAACGCTGATCAAATGCCAATGGGCTGGGAAGGTGGTGGACTGTAAAAATATCTTCGAACTTCGGAGAACTGTATTGGGACACTGCTGCGCTTTCAACTACGTTCTAGACTATAATGCAGCCGTCAGGTAAGGCACTTAGGACACACACATTTTTTATCAAGAAAAAGATTCTGAAAAGGGCGTAGTAATCCTCTCTATTTATTTTCTTGCCAAATGTCCACAGCCTCCACGCAACCATAGCCCCAGTGAAGCGTCAGACAGTACCAGGAGTGAACAATGGTCTGCGTGTCGTCATGGATGCGATGATAGATGACTATGCCTTTCCATTGACTTACAGGACTGGGTTTGAGGTGAGACAGATTAAAAGCTTAATTCCTACCAGCAGTCTCGTAGACCTAGACTAACTAGACCCCACGGTAAGCGTTATTTCGAATTCCAGGTACTTATATTTGATCCGATCCATTTCGCTGACATGACTGGTGGCAGGGTCATACAGCGCATGGTCCAACCAAACCAGGAGCAGTTCTTCCAAGTGGAATCAGTGAAGCAGATTGCGTCACCAGAGGTCCGGAAGTATCCCTTGTCAGCGGTTAGTAGCAAATTAAACCTTAATTGGTAAATTTAAGGTTGTAATTTAAAGGAGCCTGTAGCTCATCACCTGTTAAATTGGAAAGTGGGAAAGAGGCAACGCATGACACTACGTAGAGCAACATCTCGTTTCCATATCTGTTTCGAGCGGATGGGATATATTTAAATATAATAAATGAGTCGTTAGTTCTGCATGTTTGCATTTTCAGACGTTGATAATAATATATTGCGTTAAAGAAAACTCAAAAAAGTTTTAACTTTGTATCAAACTACTTCGAGTCTTTAACAGATTTCCTGATGTTCTACCTAAAAATGTGAAATAGAGATAAAATCTAAAAATATTTGTTTTCACAGAGAAAATGCCTCTTCCGCGATGAAAATGTGAAGGAATTCCACAATAAGTACTCGTACAGCGCCTGCCTGGTCAAGTGTAGGATACAATCGGTACAGTCGCTGTGTAAATGTATTCCCTACTTTATGCCAACCAGCTACAAAAATGTACCGACCTGTACGTTGAAAAATTTAAGGTGTCTCGATAAATATAGGGGTGAGTGGAGAACTCCTGCTTGTCATTTGTTCTACCTTTTCTATCAGCTACTGACTGAGATCAACAGGATCTCAGTAATCATATCACTACTCACAGTAGATTTTTGTTGATTTGTAAGAGAGACAAAGCTATACGTTGCATAGCCCGGTGTCTTGCTTCCATAATTACCAGATTACATTTGCACTTATAATAATTAAGATTAGGGGAGGAGGTAGGGTAGGTAAGGATATTTTGTAGATGTCTGCTAACCACAAGGGTGGTTTTACGTTTACTTTTTATTATTATATTAGTGCTTCAATATCAGGAATTTAAATAATCCGATTCGTGTCCGTTGATCCCTTATTATCAAGTCCTAATCTGGGGGTAATTAAAGGGGTGCAAAGGCAACTTCTCCATAAAATTGTAATTAATACTAGAACCATTTTAACTCGTGCTTTCAAGTGCATATCTAAGCTTCCTAAACTCACTTTACATTTAACAACTTCCAGAAAAGCTGCAATACTTGTATCCTTTAGACTCGGAAGATACCGAGGGCTTGGAACAAGAGCTGGTGGATTCCCTGTACTGTCCTGAATGTCTTCCAGACTGTGAGCTGACACAGCACTCCACGAAGTCATACAAAATACCGCTACAAACTACTAGCAATGAGGAGAATAAAGGATTTATAAGCGAGTTCTTGTTAGTATTAAAAAAACTGAAAGTGCAGAAAAAACAGGTCAAAGTGCAAGTTAGACTAATGAAACTGGGATTTGCCTACAAATAGGCTAAAGATTACATCTGTTTATTTTAACCTATTTTGGGTGACAAATAGATTAGTGACTCTCGATTTTATTCATGATCTACCAACGAATTTGATGACCGATACAACCATTGCCTAAATTCGATCGATGTAGAGACCCTCACTTTTTTTTAAGAACATGCTGTAACTTACTTATATTAACATTTTTTTACAGGAATGGAATAAATCTTACTGACAAATGCGTTATAAGCATTTTTCATCCCACGACAAGCGGTATTTTACATAGACTGGATGTGGTCGCTTATTGGTTTGAGATATTGAGTAAGCACATCATATTTCTTTATTACTATTAATAATAACTTTAAACTATTAAAAAGTTTAGTCAATAAAATGTTTAAATGTGGATTTAAAATGTTTATAAATGAGGGATATGTTGTATTCTTGCAGTGTCTAAAATATATTTTATAAAATTAATATTCATCAACATTATCGACGATTTACGAAAGTCAACCTTATGACTTTGAAATAAGAGCGCAATTTGAAATTCAATTTACTTTTAGGCAACATCGGTGGATTTTCTGGTATGCTCATGGGGATCGGAATCTACACATTTGTAGAACTTTTTTACTTTTTGTTTATACGTTTTGTGAAAATACTTTATTCTAATTACAATAAATATCGCTAAGCAAACAGTTTTTATTACATTTGTGCAAATATTCTTGATAGATTAGAAATGTAGGAAGTATTTTATTGAAATACCAGTTTTTTTAATGGTGTTTACCGATATATTTCAACGTCAATAAATCTGTGTGTATTGTTATAAAATAATATTATTGTGTAAAAATATTAAACTAAAACTAATTGTTACAAATAAACCTGGAATAGTCACAGCCCTATACACGTTTGCACGGTTAGCTACGCCGCTTAATTAAACCGCAGCATTTAATTTACGAAAGGAGGATAAAACGCTTCGCCAACATTGAGATTTTAAAATCAGCGCCAAGAAGAGACATTTTTGTGTTAACATATATATTATATATGAACGTGAAATGCACATCGGGCAAAGTCCACTTTAAAAATAAGTTCGTAAAGACAAAATAATAATCTTAATCCTGAAGATAACAACACTGCGTAAATATAAACAACATAAATTTTATACAAGCTGTATCCAAAAATGCGCCTTCACTATCTGTCAAATAAACCGTGGCAAAAGTGGACAAAGGTTTCAAGTCGCAATTCCATTTATTTACGCAAAATGTCTGCTAATTCACCGCCGGGAAAAAGTGATGGTGAGCTGTTATTTTTAGTGAAATGTTACGGTGTGATAATATCGTGTTGTTTTTTAATTATTTTTATGTGATTGTAGGTGATGACCCTGTAGATAGGCCTGTGCCGAGCGTCCCGCCAAATCCTGTCGAGAACTTGGGTGCTCGCATACGGGATTTAGACGTCGACTCTATTCGCCGGTATTTGGCTCAGAAACTGGGATTTTATGAAGCGGCAGAGTCAGCACCGCCGGTGCCGGTCGACCAAGTCCTGGATGAGGTTAATTTGGATGGCATAGTGAAGTGGATAAAAAATGAACGCTGTAAAAATATAATTACTCTCGCCGGCGCTGGCATTTCCACATGTAAGTCGAAATTTAAACCATAACAGAGGTTTATTTTTGTCAATATTATGATTCTGCCATTAATTTACTTGTTACTATTAGAAACTGAAAACATTTTCATTTTCTATTAGATATGCTGAATAATTTAATCCATAGTATGTTTATTCCTGTAGGTAAAACAGTACAGTACATTATGAGATAGTGAGTCATATTTGTTATCTGTTTAGTGTTAATAGTTTTATGAAACAATTATTTTAGTTATAAATTTATGGAGACATCAAAACAAATGAAAAATCTTGTTCAAATTCGTATAAAGTTCTGAAGAAAGTGTTGATTGATTTTGTAATTTTTAAATTAGCTTTTGTTCTTTTAAAGTATACCATTTATATCTTAATCCTACTCCCTACCTATACTTATATCAACCAAATAATAATTTATTACTAGATTTTTTAACATATGAAAAAATAATGATAAGACATAGACTCACATTTACAGTTTCTTAATCAATTAGTAAAAAACACAGAAATGATATAAAACTCCTAACGGAAAATTAATATGTCATTGTAAACTTACCAAGGTCATCAAAGTAAATGTTTTGATGGAAACTTTACAGTTTAGTCATAATGGTCATTGTTGTTAAGAGATACTAATTATGTAAAATGTTTATTGTTGTCTAAATATTTTTCCATCTAGTTAGTTCAAAATGATAGATAGAACATTGTTAAAGCCTATCTAAATGGCAATTTTTGACGATTAAATAATGTTTGAAATCATTGAGATGTTTTGTTTGACTTCCAATGTCGCTATCAAGTCTTTTGAAGACAAACTGTAATACACATTTCAATGTAGATGCATTCAGTGTGACATGTTCGCCTACATGCAGAGGTAATCAATTAGTCAAAAAGTATATATATTATATTTCTTCTTTTATTTGCAGCTGCAGGCATCCCAGATTTCCGTAGTCCCGAGACTGGCCTGTACCATAATCTACAGAAATATGATCTTCCGGAACCACAAGCAATTTTCGAGATCAATTTCTTCAGACAGAATCCAAAGCCGTTCTTCATGTTAGCAAAGGAACTGTACCCTGGTAGATTTAAGCCTACAATCTCACATTATTTCATCAAACTTTTACATGAAAAAGGTAATTATTTTATAAATTGTTTTTTTATTCTTGAGTACTAGTGAGAATGCAAGTGATACCAATATTAATGTTCCTGATTTTATGCTTACTACAGTTCGAAAAAATCAGGCATTTAAGTCACTTACAAACTCCAATGTTTCATGTTGCTTCTTTACGTAATTTCGCATTGATTAGTTATTATACACCCTTCGCCTAATTTGACTTTTGTTTACAAACGCAGTCCTCATTTACCCTCTATTTTCCATTCAAAAGGATCTTTGAAACCCACTAAATTATTTCCTCTATAGTCTATCGTCCAGACTAAACAACTTGTCTTCAGTCTACAACATAGTCCTGTAATCCAGGTCTCCTGCTCCGCCACTACACGCAGAACATCGACACTCTGGAGCGCTGCGCCGGCATCCCGGACGACAAGCTGGTGGAGGCTCACGGGACCTTCTACACCTCGCACTGCCTCGACTGCCGCAAGGAGTACACGCTCGACTATGTTAAAGGTAAGCCACTAAGGTTGAGTGTAAGTCAATCCTCGGCTTTCAATTAATAGTTTTTATTTCAAGTAGGACGTTGTCCAGGAACATTCAAAATGTTACAATAATGACTCTAGTTGCGTGGTCCCAAAGTGTCATTCCTATGATGGGATGACACTTTGGGACCACGTACCACCACGTACCACCACCATACACACATAAGAAACTCCATTCATCAGCTCATCCACCAATATGTCAATTTAGAAAACAGTAATGGAAGATTGATTGTGAGCCCTCATGTTAGATTTATCATAATTTATTACTACCATTGAGACTCCCTTCTATAACTTACAGCTTTGGCCAAAAGTATTGAGCACCCATGATATCTTTCAGTTTTAAGTGGAGTATCAAATAGAAATAAAACAAAACGTTTTATATGGGTTTATTTTACTATTTATTAATAGAAAATTAATATTTTGTGGGTCCACCCTTTGCCTTAATTACGGCAGAAATTCTTTTTGGTAAAGAGTTAACAAGTTTTTTACAGTCGTCAACAGTAATCGAGTTCCATTCTAGGCGCAGGCAGCGTTTTAAATCTTCTTTGTTGTTAATTGTGTGGCGCCTAACCCTGCGCTTTAATAAACCCCATAAATGTTCTATGGGGTTCAGATCTGGAGACTGAGCTGGCCAGTCAAGCAGTTCCGTGTTATTTTCCCGAAACCATCTCATAGTGCGTGCAGATTTGTGGCATGGCGCGTTATCCTGCTGGAATTTGACACCATCCATATTCGTGTCGCCAAAAAGTTGCGTGAATGAAGGCAGTAATGCAGTTTCTAGTACATTTATGTACTTAGTAGAGTCCATGCGACCCTCACAAACGAACAATTCGCCAACTCCAGAATCGGTCATGCAACCCCAGACCATTATGCTGCCTCCACCGTGTTTAACGGTTGGGATCACACACTCTGGCTTAAATTCTTCGCCCACACGGCGACGCACAAAGGTCACACCAGGTGTACCAAAAATCTGCAATAAAGAGAAAAATATTGAGTTCTGTAAAACTAAAATAAATTCAACTATGCGTTTGGTTTCTAAAACATTTTATAAAATTATATCAGGGCATTAAATTGACTTACTCACCTCAAAGTTTGATTCGTCTGACCACACAACATTTGACCAATCTTCAGCGGTGAAAGTTCGGTGTTTTAAAGCCCATTTCAATCGAGCTTTTTTGTTGTTATCGGAGAGCCATGGCTTCTTCCTAGCTTTACAGCCTTTCAGACCAGCTTATTGAAGTCTTCTGCGAGTAGTTCGAGCAGAAATTGGCTTCTTAATTTGTTCCGACAACTCAGCAGCGAGCTCTGAAGATGTTTTTTTCCTATTTCTTTACGACTCTCTCAGTAACTGACGATCTTGACGGTCTGTGGTGATGCGTTTGCGCCCGGTTCTCGGTCTATTTTCATGTGATCCGGTAGTAGAGAATCGCTGAATAGCATATTGCACGGATCGGCGCGAACATTTCACAGTTTTAGAAATCTCTACTTGTGATTTCCCTTGCTCATACAGAAGCTGTATCTGCACACGTTTTCCTAAAGAAAGTTCGTTTTGTTTTGGCATATTGCAACGATAACACTTAAAACTTCTGAAATAAAATACAAAAGGCGCACTAGATCACTGGATGTGTTCACAACGAGCGATGGTAGCGAACTGATAAATAAACACAAAAATTGTAAAAACACATTTTATTGCACCCAGGTGTTTTATTGCTAGTTGTGCGGCGTGGGTCATTGTTTAAACCTTTGTATATGGCCGACAAATGAATTCTTCAACAATAGATTTGGTTTACTCTCATTCTTTCCGTGAATGAGCGAAATTTGTAAGGTGCTCAATACTTTTGGCCAAGGCTGTATTGTTTAGAATAAAAAGTATTGCTCTGTGTTTTAAATTCAAGAGGAATGCATAATTTTTTCAGACCACTTTTTAAATGTTAAAAATAAGGCACTCTCTTTATGACATAAAATGATCATCACAAAATCCATTTCAGAGCGTATATTCTCGGACCAAATCCCGATATGTACGGAGTGTCCGGGCGTGGTGAAGCCCGACATCGTGTTCTTCGGCGAGAGCCTCCCCGACCGCTTCCAGCGCTGTCTGCAGGAGGACTTCCAACACTGTGATATGCTCATCATCATGGGCTCGTCTCTCGAAGTACAGCCTTTCGCTTCGCTTATTGATATGTAAGTTAGGATTTACTTTTGTCCTAAACATATTATTATGTCAATTTTACTTTTACTTTTTGTTCTTGTTGACTAGTTAAAGCTTTACGACTTTATAAGTTATAAGTAAAGGAAGATTCTAAATTTAAGTATGATGGTAACTCTTATCTCTTTTCAATACATAGGAATCCTATTAAAATAGAAACAATTTTTTCCATATAAAAAATTGTCATAAGGGAAATTCTTGATTTCAGACTTTAACTTATTATTATTTATTTATTATCCATAAAACACAATTTTTACTAAAAAAATGAAAAGCTCGCCAAACTGTAAAACATTTTGTCGTCGAAATTAGCTTTACTTAACATTATAAATCCAGGATTTTCAAAGTTACTGTATTTAGTCTTCAATTCCTATCATATCGTCAGGGTCCCTGAGTGGTGTCCCCGCCTGCTGATCAACCGCGAGAAGGCGGGCATGCGGTCCCCGCTGCTGCGGCTGTGGGGCGTCATGAGCGGCGGCCTGCAGCTGGACGACGACGCCGTGCGGGACGTGGCCAGGCTCGGGGACTGCGACGACGGCTGCCAGGACCTGGCTGACAGGCTTGGCTGGGGGGTGAGTACCTATAACCCTGCCATATGCTACATATGACATGTTAGCCGCGAGTAAACAAGAAAAAGGTAAACAGTTGTCTGTGTCTTATGTTCTCTGGATAAAGGTGGTTAAGAAAAGTTAAATTCCAAATCTAGTGATTCTAGATGCACGGTTCTAAAATGTCATTCTCATGAAGAACAGCAGATAAGAAGGTATAGCTTTAAAATAAAAGTAGCAACATACTTATATTGTTCAAATTAAAATATAAGCTCAGATTTAGAGTAAATCTAATGTGAGTGAATGTGTGACTAATGATTCATGATATTCCTTTAGGATGAACTACGCGCTATGATCGCCCGTGACTACGAGAGGCTGGAGTTAGAAGCGAGCCTGTCCCCCACTCCGACGCCAGTCGCGACCTCTGCGCCCGCGCACCTCGCTCACTTACCGACCGAGCCCAAGCTATGAGTACAGGACACACGGTAAACACTCAGCCTGCTTCACCATATTTTAAGCCAGCTTCGTATATATAAGAAAGTTTAGTCTGGCAGTTTTATCTATGTCGCGAAATGCTGGACCGATTTGGGTAGAAAAAGAGCGAAGAAGTAAAAATCATATCAATGGTTTGAGAAGGGGAAATTCTGGATCAAGTAAGATTTAGCGTATAGCTTACGTCGCGTGCTTAGACGAATTATATCTCATAGGAAATGAAGGTTTTAAATGTATTCAGGATTTTGAAGCTTTTGCTGAGGTTTATGAGTTGGTCCTTAAATTGTAAAGAGAATAATGTAAGGGTTGGTGAGGCAGGCTAGATATCTGGACTCCAGTGACAATCCGGTCTAAGTTAACAATCCGGTGTAGCGTAAAGAAAATATATAATCTAGCAAAATGAGCTGATTATTAAAAAAAGAAACAACTATTTACACAATCATTAGCGTGAATTAAACGCGTTAGTGTAATAAAAATGGTAAAACGACATAATACTTCCAAAAAAATCTTGGTACTTACTAAACACCATGAAGGTTGTGATCGGATTCGCCTAAACATAAACATTTTAAATTTATTAATATTTTTAATCTATGTATTCCAAATCAATACAAATAAGAATAGTGGCAGTATAGATGTTACTTGTGCCTCATAATTAATTTATGGTTTTTAATAATAATTTATTTTATTTATTGTGGTAACATTGGGTTAGATGGTTTGTAATTTCTTGAATTCAGTTCGTTTTATTTATTGACATTGCGTAAGTTACCAGAAGGAGGCTAGTTATGTTAACCACACCACCCATATTAAACCATATGGAATATCGTAGCGTGTAACTCATGAGCAATGTAGTACTAAATTTATAAAGAGGGTAGTACTAACATTAGAATAACTAGGTATTTTAAATCCCCAATGGTAAAATAAGGCATACACCTTTATTCAGAAATATAATGTTGGCTAAATACAAAAGCCTTTTTTTCTATGGATTAAAATATAACATAACGAAGCAATACACAAGCACAGATAGCCGAGTGGTTGAGGTCACCAAGCCAAACCCACTGAGCGCGCGACATGTCACGAATTTGACCCTGTAGGACAAGCTTTTGTATCTTCGGTCTGGGTCTGTTTGTAGATTAACTTGAAAGTTTGTGAAACTCTCCGCGACAAAGAATTAAACTTCTGAATACCGGAGTCGCATAAAAAAAAACATAACTTTAAAACATCGTCATCGCACATCAGTTACAGGTCATCGTAGACTAGTCAACATCGCGTTATTATGTGACTTACTAATTAGACTCAAAAACTTCTAGCAGTTCCCTAAATACGGTAACGCAGGTTCGATACCCGACGATTTAGTTTCCTATCAACTACTGTCATACAAACTATGGTTGATATATACTATATATAGGTATGCGTTTTTAAAATATTAACTATAGTCGTCAGGTTTTGCGTCACCTTGAGGACAAAAGAGCCTTTTTATTTTTTCAATTCGATGTGATGTTTTCTTCATTTATTTATATCAGATATGCATTTTTCATTAACATCTACTTTCTTCCATGTTTGTGCTGTTTCAATATAAATTTACTAGTTAGTAGTAATGACATGTCTTATGATACAGATTGTTACACATAGTTATAATATTGCGTGCTAATAAAATCAGTACATATATAAATTTTCTTAGCAATATATGATTATTTTTATAAGGGGTGTGTAGAATTAGTTTCTCAGTGGTATTTGCGCATATACGGCAATATTTAGGGTTCAATAAACATGTAGTTCCTTACACTATTGTGGTACCTTATGCTCTCATTAGAAATAATAGTGCTTTGATACTAGTCTACTAAAATCATGAATACTTCATGCTATTTAATAGCTTAGTATCGAATAAAAATTGATTCTTCAATGTTCAATTACAAAATTATTAAAACAATTATAAAAAAAATACGCAATAAGGAGGAATAGACAGTTATCAAAACGGAATCGTTGATAATTTTATAAATTAAGGAAATATAGTAGAAAATAGTTGAAAAAATACTGGTGAATAACGCAGCCACAAAATAAATTTTGAACATTATTTATAATAGAAAGCTGCACTTAGATTAACTGATAATGTATGACAGTAAATACGCCTTACTCATTGTCCGCTCATGTACATAACGTGTTATAAACGAAAGAAAACGCAAAGCATATTAAATATATTATACTCAAGCAATAAGTATAAAGCCTTATGATATCCGCTATTTTGAATAATAAACCATTTAATGATGTTAAAAATATTGTTTAAGCTGGATGCAAATTTTATATAAATTGTAATTTTATAAATCAACTATGTTGTTTACGTTGTGATTTAGTTTCGGATGATCTAGTGTTTGTATAGCGACGGTTTGATATCAGATTGCATATTTGAAAGTTGTTTTTACTGTTGGTACTTGCAATTTATATAAATTGTTGTAAACCGTATTGAGAAAATAAACGCATAATATTTATTATATAAATTTGGTTTTATTGAATTCATAAATGTGATCGTTTTTTTTACAATGAGTCAGTGTGTTAATTTCTTAGTTAATAAGGCACCAAAATATTATTATCAAGTCACATGACACTAAAAGTAGGAATATAAAATAAATAACAGTGGATAAAATGTACTGAGAAATTTTGAAAAATGAACATTGTAAAATATCCTATTTCCAAGTTTTATTTAACTTATTACGCCTAAATTTCTTATGGCATATTAAACAGTTATCAAATAACATGAATCCAATGAGAGAAATATTGAGATTATACCAGAAGACAGACCAAACGAAATGATTTTTTTAAATATATTGCAGGTCTCCCATATAATTTAGGTGGGAGATGATTAGAACCGTGTTTTACAGTTACAAGACATCTGTACGATAGCGCATTATGTCTTAATAAATAGGGCTCAGAAAAAAATACTTAGTAAAATCTTTATTTCTATTCTTTAGCATCAGTAATCCCTTCAGTACTGATAGCAAACATGGCTTCTGTTTCTGGTAAACAAGGACTATCGTATATCTTGCACACTCGGTTGTCGCCCCGCCCCTTCCGCAGATAGAGGCGTGTCGTCGACGCGTGCGCAATTATGTGACCACCTATCGGCTTCTTCGTGTCAGCGTTGAAAACTCCCACGGAATCCACTTGTGCTACCACTTGGTTTGTAATTACTACTGCTACGCCAAACTGTGAAATAAAAAAAATAATACTTAGTAGATCTTCATCATCTTTTTGGTGCTAATTTGAATAAGTCTAGTGAATGGAGGCTGTTTCATTAAACATTGGTGACGGTCCTCAGATAGAGCGAGATAAAGTTGTGTATAGTGTAATTCGTCGTCACGCTTTCAGAATGGCGACAGACCTGCTTTAAAAAGCTCATAGTAAGTACTTGTGTCTGAAAATAGGCAAGCAGGAGTTTTTGACACACACCTCATCGGCTAACCTGAGCAGCATTCTCATAAATCGACCAAGATGCAGTTGTCTCGAGTTGAGCTCACCACGGCCTGAATAATCGGTTCTGTATAGAGCTGTTGCACTGTCCACGATTATTAAGGAATATCTGAAACATTTGAAAGTCTATATTTAGTTAGAATCTTAACGCATTTTAAGCGCGTCTCAGGTATTTGGCATATTTTTGCTGGATTAAGAGTGCACAAGAAGACATTCATGATTGATTTAATGACTTTTCAATGCCGCACTGTGAGATCATAGACTCCCAGTAGCATTCTAAATCAGTCACACATCAGTGACTTAATTAATATGAATAACCATAAATCCTGTACAGTTTTCTTATGAGATTATTATACATTACAACAACTTGTTAGTGTAAAGTATCTCTACCTGGACTCCGCCATCATAGCACACGCCTGTACCAGCAGCTGAGTTTGGTGGTCAGTATTGTAAGCGCGAGCATACGCCACATTGTCTAATACTGCCGCTCCGTCCATGCCGTAACGCTGCGCCACAGCCAATAAGCGCTCTGGTCGGAAAGTCCCTTCTGTGTCTATATACATGCATTTACCTTCCCCTCCTGACTGTTCTATGGGCAGCTGGAAAGATGAATTTTTGTGTTATTTTTTAATAGGATATAGAATAATGTAAATAATAAAAAAACTTAACAAATTTTTGAAGTAATAACCTAATAAGCATAAAGACAATCTAAATTAATCATTATTCAATAAAAGTAAAACATTGTTATTATAACAAAGTGTTGTAGATGCTTATTCAGATGGTGGAAATAACATTGATCTAGATAAAAGCATTGAAAAAAAATCATACAGAAAATTGCGGAAAGACAGTTAGCAGAGAGTCATACAATAATGAGATACCATTTTGTGTCAAGATGTTTCTACTACTTTGAAGTTCAAAGTTATACCTGACATGTTACAGCTAAAGTATGACATATTTGAGTCTTCCCAGTTCTGAACTCGCCAAATATTTCTGTGATTGAGCCCGTTTCGATACCACCACCTAGTAATCTATCAAGCTCCTTAGCTCCTGTTGTCAGTTGAATTATTTCAGATCTGAAAAAAACATGTATTGAGTCAAATAAGTGTTTGGATGTACGAGAGGAAAACTAAAGTTGGGATAAGTGAACTGTGGGAACAATGATATGTGAAATGACAGACTGTATACTGAGCTGATAAAAACTTAGTCTTACACCATTAATAAGGTGCATTTTTTGTCTAAAACTCATTTTAAAATAAAACAGAACTAGAAACTAATGCAAAACATCAATAATGATTACCAATTTAAATATGCCACTGAAATTATTATATGAATTGTTCATTTTTTTTTAAAGTTATATGTTTGCAAGAAGTAACAAAAACTAAGAATATTGCGAAAAAAATCTCTATTAAAATATTGTTTACCATTACCTACAACAAATGAAGTATGGATATCTAACCTTTTTTGATGAAACTCTGTGGCAGTGGTGAACCCCATGGGCACTAGCTTAGATGCCTCGGCCAGTATCTTGTCAGCTTTAGCTTCTGATATGCCTTTTATTGTGATCAGCCATTTCTTAGGAGCATAGGCTATTGACTCAACTGTGTGATAACCAGCTTCTTCCAGCTTTTTAATATCGCCAGATGTTATGCCATTACCCTGAAAGATTTTTATAATAATACATTACATAGTGTTATAAATGGTCATTCAATTTTATTTTATGACACATTTCTGAGCAATAAATGTTGGTTAGGCAGTATAACTATTTGTTAAATTTTACACTTTGTTTACCAACAAATTACATCATGATCACATGGCTTAAAATGAACCTTGAAGTGGTGAAAGAAGTATTGCAAATTCTGGGTATTGGTGTCACCGTGACTACCACTATAAACTGTACTTCATATAAAGAAATATAATATCTGCTCAAGTTTATACAAACTATACGCAGATGTCTCGCTGAATGAACTTTGAAAGTCTAAGTTTACTTTACCTCTAGTTTGTTGATTAGTTGTGGTCCGCATTCGTCGGCATCTTCTTCAATAGTGGCAGTAACTGCTGATGCTGTAGCGGACATTATGACTCTTCAAAAGCACTTACTTATAAAACTACACTATCACCGAAACATTTAACTATATATAATAATTCTCATGTCCTTTGTTTTGCTCCAAAACTTTATAATTTGACTATCGTCTCGTACCACTATATTCTGTCAATTGTGAAATACGTCACTCGAATTATATTATTTATTTGCTTGGAAATGTAAAATTATCTCACAAACACAAGTTTCAACTTGACTATTCCAGGATCGTTAAAAAACAACTTTCCCTTGTTTTACTTTGCGTCAAATTGACAACTTCATTTAGTGAATTCTGTCAAAATTTCCCTCCAAAATGATCATAGACATTAAATTTAATTTGTGATTTTGGTAATTGAAACAATGTTTTGATTACCCTGAAATGAATTAACTCGAAAAAAATTAACGTAATGCTCACTTTAGTAACATTATGTTTAATATGGCTCAAGAAATATGATGAAATATGCCTAAAAAGCATTATTTTTATAAATATTTTAACTATGCAAGAACTTTTGAAGTTTGGATGAATTTTGACAATTGACATTTAGGTACCATCAACTTGTTTTGAACAGCCGGTAGATTACGTCGAAAGCTATTTTTATCAACAAGTATTTTAATAACCAATCTTTGTTTGTTTTTTAACATACAATAAAATGGAAACTGTTCAAGACGTGTCTCTAATAATTGATGGTGTAGTTTTTAAAGCTAAAAAAGAAGTACTTTGCGAATATAGTGACTATTTTCGTGCTATGTTCAGTGGTAATTACATTGAGAAAGAGCAGCACGAAATAATTATAGATGTAAGTATTTAAATTTTAATGACTTGAAATTGTTAAAAGCAAAGTGAGTATATCAAAATTAAAGACACATAAGATCTACATTATAAGATGGTACAACATAAATTATTTTGTAATGAAGACATCAGAAAAATTAATTTCAACAATCCCACTTCAAAAATCGAAGATAAATTATTATTTTCTTTAAGTAGATAGGTATTTGTATTGCAATTGTTTACTAGTTTTAGGTAGTAGCATAAAAGTTGATAAATAAAGTTTTTAATTTAGATACAGACCACATCCCAGGCCAATTAAATTAAAATTATTTTAACTATGGTTAGCCATTGTTTAATCATCACCAGCTGATTTATACTTCTTACTTTTTAGATGCTGAACCCTGATTTAATGGCCATCATATTAAAGTACATGGACATCGGATTAATAACTTTATCAGATCATTCATTATCAACAATTGAAGAGCTTGCCATGGCCGCTAACTTTCTCCAAATTACAGAGCTTATAAAGCAAATTGAGTATCATTTAGAACTAGAATTAACACTTGAAAATATGATGGACACTATAGAAACGGCAAAAAGGGTATCATTCTTAAAATTAGAACAGTATTGCGTGATGTATGGCCTCTTTTCATTCAAACAGATGAAGCCACAGTTTATTCCGACTGTCGAAAAATTGTACTGGTATTTATCACACCCACATTTGAACACTGAAACAGAGTTAGATGTATTTCAATTTGGCCTGCAATGGATTAAACATATGGGCAAAGGACCTGATGCGTTGATGATTGTACTTTGCTGCTTAGACTTCAACAGAATCACTCATGAGGATTTAGAAGAAATTACATATTTATCCAAGGAATATGTTAATAGTCTTCTGCAAAAAGTAGTTACTTGCCTTTACAAGTTAGCATTCACATCAAAGCTATCACTGACCTCAATCACTGAGGAAAAGTCTTCTTTAAGTGAAAAGTACACGGAGAAAGTTTATGCTGAAGTTTTAAATTTAGTGAAGGACAGTGTTCAACGTAAACTGGTATTGACACCAGCTGTGCCACTCCTGCCAGCACCTGAGGCCAAAGAGGATAATATATCCACACATTACTTATACACTTTTACAAAGGAGGAAGGGTTCAAGAGTTTCTTAGAAGTTTCAGAGCGTAATGTGTGGGGCTGGAGTGTCACCTCATGGGGACCGACAAAGATCATTGTGGTGGGTGGTGAGCGTGGCAGAGGAACTGGAATATTCATGAGGGATGTCCATGAATATGATATTGTTAAGAAAGAGTGGATTAAGCATGGAGTACAGCTGCCGCAGCGGAGGCATGGCGGTATCGCCATAGTTGGAGACTCGTTGTTCATTGTCGGTGGTGTTGGCGGCTTCAGGTAAAGTTTTTTCGACATTTAGTTGATTTTTACAGCTTTTGATCATTTTAAAATATATTTATTACGCAATAACAAAGACGTTAAATTACTGCAAGAGAAAACGCCGCGCCAACACTAAGCGTATGTTGCGTTCTCGCATCGTCTGCGTCGTGCATACACTTATTAAACGCCGAAGCTTGAGACACGCTAATTTCCCACGCTGTGTGTGAGCACTATGACAGAATATAAAAACATTAATTAGTAAAAATAATCTTTCTGCCGAGCATCTAGCATGTCTAAAAAGTTTTGAATCAAAGAAGATAGGCTGTGCTTAAATGTAACTAAAAATAAAAATTAAATAGAAGTCGATTGACGTTATGTTACAGGATTCTGTCATCGAAAGTAGATATGTCGTACAAATTGCCAAAATTTCAAAACAGACAAAAACTTAAAACGTAAATAAATTGAACGAAAAAAGACAGATATTTATTTTACTATTTGAAGCTGGAAACTATCTAAGAATGCGGGAAGGAAATACAATTTTCTTTTTCGCTAAAGAAGTTATATTTACAAACTGATTTTTTTGCGTATCGTGAAAAAATGTGAAATGAGCAGCTTGTATGCCTAGCAAGATGTCTCGTACTATTAGCGTTTGCTGCAGTTTGAACATCCTCCGTATAAGACGTTATACCAAAGGTCCGACGGCAGAATCCATTGCCAAGTTCATAAGCTCACCAAAGAATTCTTCGGTAAGTGCTGTCAATGTAAAAAATCACCTGTAAATCTAATCATGAAATATGCAATGGTTTAAGAACTATCTTGGCGGTAGATATCTCGTCTTCTAAAGCGTCTCCATAAACTTTGATTAATGATAAAACTGATATATTTGATTGCAGTACCGCAACAGAATTTTAATAAGCGGCAGAGTGCCGACACTGGTCATTCAAGAAGAAAACGATGGAAATGGGCCTGACACGCTTATGACGAGACCACCAGCTTCGGGACTAATACCCGACAACGCTTTTATTATTTCTGAAACTCCAGAGCTGGTAAATATTTACAATTATCACTTTTGGCAAAAGTACTTAGTACCAAGTTTGCCAGTTGAATCACGCTTTTTTTTAACTTTTGCCAATTCTTATTTGTAACTTAGATCATGAAGTACAATGTGCCTTTCAAAGTTCTTAATATCATCGTAACAATCTGTGTCGAAAGAACAAATGGTAATATGGTGTAAGGAATATTCGACTTACCTTTTGTCTTCTCTTATATTTCTTTCTTCCTCTCTATATATCATTTTGCTGTGATGTAAAAATATGTAATAAAAAATGGTAGCTTCATTAAGTATATCATCTTGCAATACATGTATACGTATCGTTTCAGATAAAATCACTTAAAGGTGTGTGCGACGCGTTCTGGAAAGCGGCTGCGGACAAGTTTGTAACACTAAGTACTGACATATCCCTCAACATCACGACATGTATTCAAGGTTCGATCCTCTCGGATATAACTTTCATGACTCCAGTCGCACCTAAACCTAAGGTGAAACCAGAACCTCTGGATGTGCCCGCAGTTCCCGGTATTCCTGAATTACCTCTGCCCGGGTTTCCAGTCCCTGGAACGCCAGATGTAGCCGTTCCCATAGTGCCGGAGTTGCCCTCTCCATCGACACCACCAGAACTCCCCATGCCGAAACCAAAACCGAAACCAGGAAAACCAAAAATTCCTTTACCGGGAAAGCCGGAGCCAATAGTACCAGATTTTCCATTGCCAGGTTTACCAGTACCAATTGTGCCAGACCCTTGGGATCCAGTTCTCCCAACACTACCTCCTGAAAAACCGTTGGATGAAATAACTTCGGTTTTGGAGCTTTTAAAAACTGCTTGTGTATATCAGAATTTGGGGAATCTTCTATATCCAGTGGTCACGAAAGTGATGTTGCTAACAAATGACATACATATCTTTTTAAACGCTCAGTTATTCGATTACCAGTCTGGATATAATTACAACGTAATGTTTTGCACCCAAGTAGACGATGAGGAAACTGCAAGGGAGAACCCCAAACTGGATATATCAACAAGGCTACCCTACAATTACAATGCACAGACTGATAAATTATTGAATTTTGCATCGATATTACATAAACAAATGTGCCGTTCAAAATTCGCTAGAATAATTTTAAGTTGGATCAGAACCAAGGCAAAAGTATAAAATATTAATCAAGTTTATAATTCGTGTTTTTATTTAGTTGTTTAACCATATTGGTATTTAGTATTTGATTTTTTTACGTCGATCAAGCGCATTCAATATTTATAGACATGTTTTGAATCAGCAAATTCAAACAGACTTTTGTCAGTGCCACGGCACATTAATAAATAAATATAAAATATCAATTGTTTTATTTTGCTTCAGAAAAAAGTTTAGTTCTCTTGTTAAATAACTGCTATTAAACTAATCCTCTGAATTGCTGACACGGAATAGGTATGGCATTAATAATGATTAAATTTTATTTATTATTTAATTATTTTAATAATTCTGTTACTTACATTTTGCTTTTGTTGTAGGGTCACTTTGGACACAGCAATTGTGTATGACTTAAAACAGAGGTCCTTTAGGAAAATAGCGAAAATACCTGATGCCATCCAATCCCCCGCTATATGCTGTCACAACAACTCAATTTACGCTGCAGGGTATAAACACATATACAAATATGTAGATTATG